>NC_080166.1:86513390-86640856 GCF_950295315.1 Erinaceus europaeus
ATCTGTCTCCTGCACTGCTCCAACCCCCTTCCGGGGGAAAAATTATTTGAGCACCTGTGCGGGGTTGCTGGGTGGTGAGGAACCTGCTGGAATTCCCAGACTTCTGTGCACAAGGACCAGGGTTGGAGCCCTGTTCGTTCCCCACCTGTATGGGGAGGAGAGTTAAGGCAGGTCTGTGGGAGTCTCTCTTTCTCTCCATGTCTCTATCTCACCCCTTCCTCTCAATTTCTCATTGAACTTTAAAGTCAGAGAGAAATAACAAATGGGAGGTTGTTAGGTGGTGGGAGGGGGTGAGCCATCAGCATCCCTGGCTTCCTAGTGCTGGCACAGAGCCTCAGCAATCCACCTAGTGGTAACCAAACTAGAAAAGGGGGCAGGGGTAGATAACAAATGGTGATGCAAAGACACTCTCATGCTTGAGGCTCAGAAGTGCCATGTTCAATGCCTGAAACACCAGAAACCAGAACTTAGCAGTGCTGTGGTAAAAAATAATGATGATAATAAAAATAAATAAATAAATATTTTTAAAAGATTTGTTGGGGGCTGTGCAGTAGCGCAGCAGGTTAAGCGCACATGGTGCAAAGCACAAGCATGGGCATAAGGATCCCCACTTGCAAGGGATGGGTCACTTAGCGAGCAATGAAGCAGGTCTGCAGGTGTTTAGCTTTCTCTCCCTCTCTCTGTCTTCCCCTCCTCTCTAGATTTCCCTCTGTCCTGTCCAACAACAACAACAACAGCAATGAGGACAACAACAACAAGGGCAACAGAAATGGGAAACATGGCCTCCAGGAGCAGTGGATTTGTAGTTTATCACTGTGCCCCAGTGATAACCCTGGAGGTAAAACAAAACAAAACAAAACAAAACTGTATATGGGAGTAGAGGAGATAGCATAATGGTTATGCAAAATGACTTTCCTTCCTGAGGCTTCAAAATCCTAAATTCAATCCCCCTCCCCGCCACCCCGCACCACCATAAAACAGAGCTGAACAGTGCTCTGATCTCTCTATATATCCCTCTCATTAAAATAAAATCTTAAAAAATATATTTGTGGGCCTGGGGGATGGAACACCTGGTTGAGTGCACACATTACAGTGCACAAGGACCCAGGTTCAAGCCCCTGGTCCCCACGTACAGGAGGAAAGCTTCAAGAGTGGTGAAGCAAGGCTGCAGGTGTCTCTCTGTCTCTCTCCTCTATCCCCCATTCCTATCAATTTCATCAATTTCTGGATGTTTCTAGCCAATAAATAAAGACAATTTTAAAAAAAGAAAAAGTATATATTCCATCTGATCAGAAACATATTATATGTATGTAATTTCTCTCTGTCCTAGCCAATAAAGTGGAAAAAGTGGCCGCCAGGAGCAGTGCATTCGTAGTACAGGTACTGAGCCCCAGCAATAACCCTGGAGGCAAAAGAAAAAAACAAACTTGATTTTTTTCCACATAAAATATGTCAAGGAGAATGTTTTTCACTAATATTTAAAGTTGTCTTATTTTTACAAATCACTATGTAATTTCAACATATGGATGTAGGACCATTTGCCTAACCCCACAGACTATCACACGACTTGCTTTTTACAATTTTCTGTTACAATGACTTTAAAAGCATTCTGGTACTCACATCTTTTTGCAGACACCTAAGTATATCGGCAGATAAACACTTAGAAGTATATCCTTTTGTGTCGATGTTTTGGCATTAGTGACATACATTCATTCAGTTCTGCAACCTAAATATTTCCCATTGAATCTTCCAAGAGAGTAAACGTCTTCTATTTTTCTGGACCCAAAGGCCCTTGCGGAACCCCATTCTCAACTTGCAGAGGGAGGAGAGGTGAGGCAGGTCTGGATGGGTCTAACTTTCTCTCCACATCTCTATCTTACCCCTCCCTCTCAATTTCTCAGTGGACTTTGAACTCAGAGTTAAACAACAAATGGGAGGGTGTTGGAGAGGGGATGGGAAGCCACAAGCAAGCCTGGCTTCCTAGTGCTGGCACAGAGCCTCAGCAATCAACCTAGTGCTATCCAAACTAGAAAAGGGGGTGGAGACAGATACCAAAATGGTGATGCAAAGACAATCTCATGTCTGAGCCTCTGAAGTACCAGGTTTAATCCCCAGCACCAGCATAAGCCAGAGCTGATCAGTGCTCTAGTTAAAAAAAAAAAAAAGGAAAAATAGAAGAAAGAATGGAAAGGGGAAATAAAGTACAAACAATGGCATAGTGTACCAAAGAAGACTCCAGGGTGGGGTTCAAGGTTCAAGTCCTAGAATGTGATGACAGAGGAGGACCTAGAAGGAGTTTGTTATATAGAAAACTGAGGTTGGGAGTAGATAGCATAATGGATATGCAAACAGACCCATATGCCTGTGGGTCCAAAGTCCTAGGTTCAATGCCCCACACCACTAGAAACCAGAGCTGATCAGTGCTCTTGTAAATAATAATCATAATAAATATAAATACAAAATTAAATGTTAAAAAAAGAAAACTGAGATATATACAGACTGTTATATTTTGCTGTCAACTCTAAGCCATTAATGCCCCAATAAAAAAATTAGAATAATATTTGACAAAAAAGACAGTAAAAGGGCAATGGGTAATAATTTAAAAAATAGTACAAACAAGAAGAGATAATGGAATAGATAAAAAAAAAAAAAAAAAAAAAGGAGGAGTAAAGCACATATGCAGGAACCCTCACAGGTCCTGCTGGGAATTGAACTGGTAGAATGAAAGAAAAGACTAGGCTGGTGCTTGTCATTGGGCTAGCAAGCAGAGAGTGTGTCAGAGTTTCCAGGCTGTGCACAGTGCCTGGGGTCAGGGTGGAGGTCACACTAGCAGGAATCCTTCATGGGGGTTCATTCCTTTGGGGCTGTTGACCCAGGAAGCTCTGAGCAGCGCCCCCTCACGTTGATACAAAGGTCTCTGGTGTCCCAGGAGGTGTGTCAGTGCACAGGGCCTTAAATGGTGAGGTCTGAGTTCCTCTGACATTGGTCTGAGCAAGAATTTCTCCCTCTCTCTCTGTCTGTCTCTATGTCTCTCTCTCTCCCCCTGTTGGTGTGTGATAGGTAATAAATAACATCTTGAAAATGTTACATCCTAATTTGATGCCATTTTGAAAGAAAATCAGAGAGAGATGGAAATCATGTTGGCTTGGAGATTGCTCAGTGCTAGGAAAATGGAAAATCCGTACAGCAGGAACAGAGTTTTGGGCAGTACAAGGGGACTTGTGTCAAGGTCTCCTCTTTGTCCAGGGAGCTGGAGAGTTTGCATTTGCCATGCTGCACAAGAAGTCACTCTTTTTTTTCTACAAGGGGAAAACAGGTTTGTGTATTTAGCCAAGTAAGTCAAGAGGGGGGCAGATCACAGCAGATGGGCCTGGGAAGGGCAGGAAATGGAACTAGGGCTCTCAGGTTTAAGCATCACTGTCCTGCATTGAGTCATATGGCAGGCTGCTCCATTCTGGGCCTGAATCAACAGTCTGTGGGCTCCTGTTGAAAGAAGCCCTTGGGGGCCAGGCAGATAGCTTAATGGTTATGTCCAAGGCTTTCATACCTGAGGTTTCAAGGCTTCAGGCTGAATGTCCAGCTCTCCAGCTTAAGTCTGAGCTGAGCAGTGCTCTGCTCTCACTCTCTGATACACACACACACACACACACACACATTTATTTATGTATATTTATTTTTTATTTTTATTTATTGATTTAATTAATTAATTTCACCAGAGCTTTGCTCAGTCCTGAGTCATGGTGTTGCAGGAAATTAAGAGCTTCAGGTAGGAGAGTCTCTTTGCATCAGCATTATGATATCTACCCCTGCCCATCTCCCTCTCTCTGTATTTTTCTGTATCTCTAGCTCTCATCACTAAATATAACCATAAATACAATGTGATAAAATATTAAGTAAATAAAGAGAGCTTGGGCAGAAGTGACTGCCTAGTAATTATCATCTTTCTGTCTTTTTTACTTATCATTACTAAAGATATTTTAAAAGCAAAGAAAAATATTTTAAATTAAGTCCTTGGGCTGGGAGACAGCTTATTAGCTAGCACCATTCTCTCTCTCTCTCTCTCTCTCTCTCTCTCTCTTTCTCTCTCCATAGCTAAAATATAACAATACAATAAAATATATAAAATAAGGCCTTGTGCTTAGGAGCTTAGGAGTTCTGCCGAAGACTTTCATGCCTGTGGCTTCAAGAACCCAGTTTCAATCCCTGACACCACCATTATCTTGAGCTGACAGTGCTCTGGTGTTTCTCTGTCTGCTTTTCTCCCTGGTTCTGTGTCAGGAAAAGAAACAAAGACAATTTTGGGAGAAATACAGGAGCCCTTTGGTTGGCTCTAGTCTCCCATAAGGTGCATTCTGCTGTGTGTCCACAAGGTGGCAATATAACACAGCAGCGCCCTACTGGGCCTTGCTCCCACTGCACTGCCCTTTGATCTGGACTAGTTGTTGGCTTTGGGCAGTGTGTTTGCAGTCTGTTCCCAGGATCTGTTCTTGGAAGCTTGCTACCTAGGAAATACAAAGAGGCAGGAGACAGGGTTCACTGAGCAGACCACCAGGCTTGTGAAGCCGAGGTGCTAGGTTCCCTGGCATGGTGGGGTGTCCACAGAGACTGAAGGGCCCTGGAGCTCTGCCTTTGCTCCCACTGTGTCTGTGCCACGAGTCAGTCCTCTTCTGTCTCCTGCACTGCTCCAACCCCCTTGCAGGAAATAAGTAATTTGAGCAGCTGCGCTGGGCTGCTGGGCTGTAAGGAACCCACTGGAGTTCCCAGACGTCTGTGCACAAGGGCCAGGGTTGGACCTCGTTCCCCACCTGCAGAGGGAGGAGAGGTGAGGCCGGTCTGCATGAGTCTCACTTTCTCTCCATGTCTCTATCTCACCCCTTCCTCTCAATTTCTCAGTGGACTTTCAAATCAGAAAGAAAGAAAAAATGAGAGGGTGTTGGGGAGGGGGTAGGGAAGCCACGGGCCACCCTGGCTTCCTAGTGCTGGCACAGAGCCTCAGCAATCCACCTAGTGGTGTCCAAACTAGAAAAGGGGGCAGGGGAAGATACCAGAATGGTGATGCAAAGACACTCTCACGCCTGAGACTCTGAAGTCGCAGGTTTAATCCCCAGTACCAGCATAAGCTAGAGCTGATCAATGCTCTGGTTAAAAAAATAATAAAATAAAAATAAAAATAAAGAGGAAAAATAGAAGAAAGAATGGAAAGGGGGGATAAAGTACAAACAGTGGCATATTGTACCAAAGGAGAAGACTCCATGGTGGGGTTCAGGGTTCAGGTCCTGGAACGTGATGGCAGAGGAGGAACTAGAAGGGGTTTAATTGTCATAGAGAAAACTAAGGGTAGTGATCTGGGAGGCGGCACAATGGATAAAGCACTGGACTCTCAAGCCTGAGGTCCTGAGTTCAACCCCAGGCAGCACATGTATTGGTGTGATGTCACTGAAGGAAGCTTCTCTGCTATGGGCTCTTACACATTCTGTCTACCTCTCTTTTGATCTGAAATCAAGCAAGCAAACACAAACAGCTGACAGTGCACCCCACCCCCATCCCAGAACACTTTAGTTTGGTGAAATACACAGTATTTATGAGGTTCTCTCTCTCTCTCTCTCTCTCTCTCTCTCTCTCTCTCTCTCTCCTTGTCTTTCTCATATTGCTAAATTAACAAACAGATAAATAAAGCACTGGTGAGGTGGCTCAGTGACAGAGCCAAGAACTCAGAAGTGTAAGGTCCCAAGTTTGATATCAGGCTGTGCTTATATTAAAGTAGTACTCGTTTTTCCCCCCTTTTGTTGCCCTTGCTGTTTATGGTCATTGTTGTGGTGAAGCAGGACTATAGGTGCATCTGAGTCTCTCCCTCTCTATCTTCTCCTCCCTTCTCAATTTCTCTGATTCTATCCAATAATAAATAAATAAATAAAAAGATTTAAAACAATAAAAATGGAAACAACCCTAGCTCACTTGGACAGTGCTCTAAGCTGCTCTGCCATGTTCATGACCCAGCTTTGAGCTCAGCCCTCTCCTCACTGCAGGAAGTTTCTCTGCTGTGGGCTCCTACACATTCTGTCTGCCTCTTTGTTTTGATCTGAAAACAAGCAAACAAGCAAACAGCTCACAGTACAGATAAACAAAAGCCCCCACCGACATAGACACTTCTCAGTCTTAGCATTTTCTTTTTCTTTCCTTACACGTTGGAGTGTTTGCAGGAAAGACTCACACCCTCTGAGCATACCGACACCCCTTCCCTTCCTGATGGAAACTTTGGGGCAGTGCCAACAAAGCTACAGCAAGACGCGGACAAAGTGTCTGTAGGCCCAATTAAAGCTTGTGATCCTTAATAACAGGCCCCAGTAGCTCAGGGACCAAGATTGATTCATCAGAAGTAGAGGCCTTCAGAAGATGAAATGTCACTTTGTGTCTCTTCTAGACATTTGGCCTTTGGAGTTGCTACTGGGCTGTTATCTGAACAAGCACAGGGAAAGAAAAAAGAAAAAGCAAGCAAGCAATTAACCGGTTCCAAGAGGATGATCAAAAGCTAGAAGCAGAAGCCAGCTCACCTTCTTCACGGCGGAGACTAAGACTCAGAAGCTCCACCTTACGCTCCAGCTTCTCACTTTGAAGCCATGTCAGCCCGGGCCTGCAGGTGTCGTTCCCCGCAAACATCACAGATTCAGTGGCTCAGAAATGGGGGAGCTTTACTCCTCCTGTTGCTGAGCTGGCAAGTCCAGGAGCAAGGTGCTGCAGACTGAGTACTTGTCCTGACTCTCAGGTAGCTGTCTCCTCACCTGTTCTCACTTGGCAGGAGATGAGCAATTGCTGCTGGTCTCCGTTCATGTGAAGGGTACTAATCCCATTTGTGAGGGCTGCATCCTTGTGATCTAATGATACCTCTCCAAGCTCCCTCCTCCTAACGCCAGACCCAGGGGTTGGGATTTTAGCCTGTGATTCTGGTAAGCCAAGTACACCCAAAAACCCTAATTCTGTAAAGCTGTACAAAATACTCTCCCCTCCCTCTCTCCCTCCCTCCCTTCCTTCCTCCCTTCCTTCCTTCCTTCCTTCCTCCCTTCTTTTCTTCCTTTCTTTCTTCCCCTCTTTCTTTCTTTTTGGTATTATCTGTACTTATTTATTGGGTAGAGACAGAGACAGCCGGAAATTGAAAGGGAAGGTGGTGATAGAGAGGGAGGGACAGAGAGACACCTGCAGCACTGCTTCACCACTCACAAAGCTTTAGGTAGGGACCAGGGGCTCAAACCTGTGTCCTTGTGCATTATAACATGTGCACAACTAGGTGTGCCATTACCCAGCCTCAATACTCCCCCTTTTCTTTTTTTATATTTATTTATTTTCCCTTTTGTTGCCCTTGTTGTTGTTGTTGTTTTATTATTGTAGTTATTATTGATGTTGTTATTGATGTCATTGTTGTTGGATAGGACAGAGAGAAATGGAGAGAGGAGGGGAAGACAGAGAGGAGGAGAGAAAGATAGACACCTGCACACCTGCTTCACCGCCTGTGAAGCGACTCCCCTGCAGGTGGGGATCCGCGGGCTGGAACCAGGATCCTTACACAGGTCCTTGCACTTCTCACCACGTGTGCTTAATCCACTGCGCTACCACCAGACTCCTGACATAATCATTTTTAATAGCTCAGTAGTATTTCACTGTGTATGCAGAACACAACTTTTTTTTTTTTTGTCTCCAGGGTTATCACTGGAGCTCAGTGCCTGCGCTACAAATCCACTGCTCCTGGAGGCCATTTTTCCACTCTGTTGTTATAGTTGTTATTGCTATTATTGTTGTTGGTTAGGACAGAAAGAAATCAAGAAGACAGAGATGATGAGAGAAAGACAGACACCAGCAAACCTGATTCACCGCTTGTGAAGCAATACCCTTGCAGGTGGGAAACCAGGGGCTCAAACCAGGATCAAATCTTAGGCAGGTCCTAGTACTTCTCACCATGTGCCTTA
This sequence comes from Erinaceus europaeus, assembly GCF_950295315.1. NCBI lineage: Eukaryota > Metazoa > Chordata > Mammalia > Eulipotyphla > Erinaceidae > Erinaceus > Erinaceus europaeus. Next base: position 86,521,349 of record NC_080166.1, read on the forward strand.
ACCTGCTATGCTACTGCCTGCCCCCCAGAACACAGCTTTTTACCAATCATCCATCTGTCGGTGGGCATGTGAGTTGCTCCAAGTTGGGGCTGTCACAAACAGGGCTTCTGCAAACACAGGTGTGCACAGATCTCTTTAGACGGTGTCTGTTTCCTCTGCATCAGTCCCCTCTTCCACATGACTTTGGTGTCATGTCCTGGGTCCTGTGTGGTATGCCATATAGGTTTTTCCTAAGGACCTGCAGTCTCACCCTTTTAAGTTTAATCACAGGTGTTATTAGGCCCAATGCTTTGAACTTCTCCTACCTGCATGTATGTTACAGAATAAGTCACAGGCCATGAATTTTAAACTACCACCCCCAGCAAAAACAAACAAACAAACAAACAAACAAACAAAAAACAGCCAAGGGGCCAGGTGATGGCGCACCTGGTGTTAAGCACTGGCATTACAGTGCGAAAGGACCCAGGTTCAAGCCCCTGGTCCCCACCTGCAGGGGAGAAGCTTCACAAGTGGTGAAGCAGGGCTGCAGTTATCTCTCTCTCTCTCTATCTATCTTCCCCTCCCCTCTCAGATTCTGTCTTTATTCAATAATAAATGAATAAAAATATTTAAAAAATAAAGAAAATCTTTAAAAAAAAAAAACCCTCTATCAGGGGATTTAGGTGATGGCACACCGGGTTAAGCACACATAGTACTAAGCACAAGGACCCACACAAGGACCCAGGTTCAAGCCTCTGGTCCCCACCTGCAGGGGAGAAGGTTCGTGAGTGGTGAAACAGGGCTGCAGGTGTCTCTCTGTCTCTTTATCTCCTCTTCCTCCTCAATTTCTCTCTGCCTTTATCCAATAATAAATAAATAGATTAAAAGTCAAACACACAAATACCACCATGCTTCTTTTCCTGAAAGCGAATTCCTGGGGCGGGAATCCTCTGAACACCAAAACATCCCCTCCCCTGATAGCTTTCCTATTGTTTATGCTTTGTGCCATGTACACTTAACCCACTGCACTACCACCTAACCTCCCTAAGCTTTCCTATTTTTTAAAAAAGAATTTATTTATTTATGATAAAGATAGGCAGAGAAAGAACCAGACATCACTCTGGTACATTGTTGGGAAATTGTTGAGGATATGGTTGAGATTGGTAGGGCTTGACTTGAGAGGACATCTACATAATCATTGTTTTGCCTGAAAGATCCCCACCCATTCCATTCCTTTGATCTATCTTCTTTCTACCCTCAAGGCCCTGTCTGCCTCCAGGGTATTATTATTAATCCTACCAGTTAAAACCCTCAGAACAGTTGCTAAGGAAGTTCCTACCTTTCTAGCCCCTTCCATGTTTCTTTGCCCCTTTCCTAACAATGTTTGGTGTTGTCAAGCCACTTTCCTTTCTGTCTTATCTCTTCCGTGTCCTGACCAGGAGGAGGGCGGTGTGCAGACCGAAAGGCTGATGCAGGCCATTGCGGTTTGCGCCACGTGGCTTAACCAGGTGTACTACCGCCTGACTCTGGGGAGTTTGGATGAATAAAGATTTTCTATTGCTTTGCTGTCACGACCTTAGTTCCTGGGTCATCTCTCTCCCACGCGTGACGCTAGCCCAACAGTACATGTGCTGCTGGGGATTGAACTCAGGACTTCATGGTTGAGAATCTAGTACTTTATCCACTGCGCCACCTCCTGGAACACACTTTGCTATACTTTTTTTTTAAATTTCTTTTTGGGGGAATTAATGTTTTACATTCGACAGTAAATATAGTAGTTTCTACATGCATAACATTTGCCAGTTTTCCATATAACAATACAACCCCCACTAGGTCCTCCGTCATCCTTCTTGGACCTGTATTCTCCCCCTCCCCACCCACCCCAGAGTCTTTTACTTTGGTGCAATACTTTCCTTTCCTATTCTTTATCCCTCTGGGAGCATGGACCAAGGGTCATTATGGGGTGCAGAAGATGGAAGGTTTGGCTTCTGTAATTGATTTCCTGCTGAACATGGGCATTGACAGGTCAATCCATACTCCCAGCCTGTCTTTCTCTGTTGGGGTCTCTGACGGGGTGATCTCTAGGGGAAAGGTAATGGACCTGTTCTTTCTTGCTCGCGACAGGGGAAGACACGAAGTAAAAGACACTGGGGAGACCTGCAGCGTGCTCAGATCTCAGATCTCGTTTATTAGCAGGTGGGCAAGGTTTAAGTAGAAAGCCAAATAAATAACATTATTCAAATTTGTCAGAAATTACAGGTCTCTTAAAGGTTGGCTTGCCCCTATGGTAGGGGGCTGGTATGACAAGAGCTGATGCAGATACACAAAGGTCAAGATAATTAGTCTCCTGATGCAGGTATTTAATTACCCAAAGGCTTTTGAGGGGAGGAGAGGGGTTGAACCAGTTAAGGCAAGATAGAGAGAAGATAAGCAAGGTTGGATGCAAATTGAGGACATCAAAGGGCACTGCTAGGAATGTGTGATAAGGTGTGTTCTCCTCTGTGAACTTTGCATAAGTGGTCATGTGGCCTGCAGTTAATGGGGAGAAGTATTGGGGTTTCTGTGGGCCTGAGAGTTAAGAAGGAAAGAACTAAGTCTGAGTTTCTCCCCTTTTGCTCACCTCGGTTGAGAGAGACTAACCAAGAGGGTATCTTCTCAGACCTTCATCCAAGGATGGGGAGTTCTCCCTAAGCTCTAGCAAGCTTACACATAGTCCTAACATTTCTCTTTCCCTAGTGGGGCAGAGCTCTGGGGAAGCAGGGTTCCAGGACACATTGGTGGGGTTGACTGCCCAGGGAAGTCCAGTTGGCATCATGGTAGCATCTGGAACCTTTGTGAGTGGTGAAGCAGGGCTGCAGATGTCTCTCTGTCTCTCTCCCTCTCTATTTCCTCTTACCTCTTGATTTCAACTTCTGTAAGATAACAGAAGTATGATTCTACAAAGTCCTGACCACCAGAGGTGTGTGTCCCATCCCCTCCATTGAAAGCTTTCCGTGTGTGTGTGTGTGTGTGTGTGTGTGTGTGTGTGTCCAGGGTTATTGTTGGGGCTTAGTGCCTGCATTATGAATCCACTGCTCCTGGAGGACATTTTTTCACCATTTTATCAGATAGGACAGAGAGAAATTGAGAGGGATGGGTAAGATAGAGAGGCGGAGAGGAAGATAGACACCTGCAGACTTGCTTCACCACTTGTGAAGCTTCCCCCTGGAGGTGGGAAGCTGGAGGCTCGAACCGGGGTCCTTGCGCTACCATGTGCACTTAACTTGGTGCACTACCACTGCCCCCACCAAAGCTTTCCTATTCTTTACCCCTCTAGGAGTATGGCCCCAAATTTTTTATGGGGAGCAGAAGATGGAAGGTCTGGCTCCTGTAATCGCTTCTCTGCTGGACATGAGCATTGGTGCACTGCAACACATGTACTCAACTAGGTATGCCACCACCAGGCCCTCTATATCTCTCTGTTCCTCCCTTCCTTCCTTCCTCCCTCCCTCCTTCACTTCCTCTTTCTTCCTTCCTCTTTTTCTTCCTCTCTTTCTTTCTCCCTTTCTTCCTTTCTATAGCTGCTTGTGTTATGGCTGTAGTTTGGTGTCAGCATTACAAATCCACTGCTCCCCGTGGCCATATAAAAGTATTCTGGGGGGGGGGGGGAGTCAGGTAGTAGCACAGCCGGTTAAGTGCATGTGGTGAAATGCAAGGACCAGTGTAAGGATCCCAGTTCCAGCCCCTCCGCTTCACCTGCAGGGGAGTCGCTTCACAGGCGGTGAAGCAGGTGTCTATCTTTCTCTCTCCCTCTCTGTCTTCCCGTCCTCTTTCCATTTCTCTCTGTCCTATTCAACAACGATGACATCAATAACAACAACAACTACAATAATAAAACAGCAAGGGCAACATAGGGAAAATAAATAAGTAAATAAATTTGGAAGGGGAGTTGGGTGGTAGCTCAGTGGGTTAAGTGCAGGTGGCACAAAGCACAAGGACCAGCATAAGGATCCCTGTTGAAGCCCCCGGCTCCCCACCTGCAGGGGAGTCACTTCACAAGTGGTGAAGCAGGCCTACAGGTGTCTATCTTTCTCTCCCCCTCTCTGTCTTCCCCTCCTACTCCATATCTCTCTGTCCTATCCAACAATGATGACATCAGTAACATCAATAACAACAACAATAATAACTACAACAATAAAACAACAAGGGCAACAAAAAGGAATAAATAAATATTAAGAAAAAACTTTTTTGGTGGTGTATCGCACCAGAGTAAAAGACTCTGGGGTAGGTGTGGGGGAGAGTACAAGTCCTGGAACATGATGGCAGAGGACCGAGTGGGAGTTGTATTGTTATGTGGAAAACTGAGAAATGTTATACATGTACAAACTATTTATGTATTTATATATGTATGTATTGTCAACTATAAACATTAATCCCCCAATAAAGGGGGAAATATTTTTTTTGGAGGAGAGTGGGCGACCGAGCAGTAGTGCACTGGGTTAATAGACATGGTGTGAAGTGCAAGGACTTGCGCAAGGAACCTTGTATGAGTCCCCGGCTCCCCACCTGCAGGGGAGTTGCTTCACAAGCTGTGAAGCAGATCTGCAGGTGTCTATCTTTCTATCCCCCTCTCTATCTCCCCCTCTCAATTCTCTCTGTCCTATCTAACAAAAAGAAAGAAAGAAAGAAAGAAAGAAAGAAAGAAAGAAAGAAAGAAAGGAAGGAAGCAAGCAAAGGAGGAAGGAAGGAAAAATGGCCACCAGGAGCAGTGGATTCTTTTTTATTTTTTAAGTGCTTTTTAAAATTTTTTTTTAATATTTATTTTTCCTTTTGTTGCCCTTTTATTGTTGCTGTAGTTATTATTGATGTCATCGTTGTTGGATAGGACAGAGAGAAATGGAGAGAGGAGGGGAAGACAGAGAGGGGGACAGAAATATAGACACCTGTAGACCTGCTTCACCGTCTGTGAAGCGACTCCCCTGCAGGTAGGGAGCTGGGGCTTGAACCGGGATCCTTATGCCAGTCCTTGCGCTTTGTGCCATGTGTGTTTGACTCGCTGTGCTACTGCCCAACTCCCAGGAGCAGTGGATTCTAGTGCTGGCACCAAGCCCAGCAACAACCCTGGAGGCAAAAAAAGAAGAAAAAAGGGAAAAGGGCCATGGACTGGCAGAGGCTGGCCGAGTGCTAAGTCAGCCCTGTGCTGAGTGCTTCCTGGGGTCTGGTGCACTTGCTTCACCTGCAGCTCTGTGAGGCTGGGTGCCCAATACCCATGAGTGATGGGGCAGTGTGGAGTGGGGTGGGGGGCGGAAGAGAGCAGCAGGCAGAGAGGCTGGTGAGGTTGTCACACACCACACCTGGATGTTGTGTCAGGCCTCTGTGAAGCTGGGGTCCAGGCTGCAACGGAGAGGCCGTTATGGTGCACTGTCTGCTGGGAGCGGACTCTTTCCAATGCTGTTGCCCTTCTTTTTGGTTTTCCACAGCCCTGGGCCAGAGGAGAAGCTGTGGGACTAGGAGCCTGGGGTAGGTGGAGGGAGACAGAGGGTGGAGACCAAAGGCCTGGAGGAGGGGAGGGGCAAACAGTGAGGAGAGTGGAGACTTCAGGGAGGAATTAGCCCAGATGTGCTCACGGAAGGCAGCCTTCCTGGCAGGAGAGGGAGAGAAAGCAGGCTTGAGGAGATGACTCAGGGCCTGAGGAAAGGGGAGGGCTGGTGTGGAGGAAGGCCAGCTCAGGCCTGAGAAGGGGTGTTCAAACTGGTCTGAGTGAAGGGTGTCAAGGGAGCCCCACCACAGTGACTCACCCTCCCCCCCAGGCCAAGAGGTCACCACTGGGTGCGGAGCCTGGGCCTGGGGCAGGGAGTCCAGAGATGCTAAGATCTCAGGGAAAGAGAAATAAAACAGCAGCATGGGGGCAGTGGGAGGACTTCACTTAACCATGCTGGAGGTTTCTAGAAAACCCACCAATATGGAGTCTGATCTACAGCCAGAGAAAAAGAAATGAAGGCTGGAATGGCCTGGCAAGTGGGGCCGTGGAGAAAGCACTGGCCTCTCACACATGAGGTCCAGAGTTCAATCTCTGGCAGCACATGTACCAGGACAATTCTCTGGTTCTTTTTCCCTCTCTCCTTTTATCTCTGTCATTAACAAATAAAAATTTAAAAAATAGAAAGAAAGAAAGAAAGATAGATAGATAGATAGATAAGAGGGAGAAAGAGAGACCAACAGCAACTGCTTCATTGTTCATGAAGCTTTCCCCCTGCAGGTGGGGACTAGGGGCTTGAATCCAGGCCCTTGTGCACTGTAATGTGTGCACTCAGCCAAGTACATCACCACTCAGCCCCAAAAGCATCTATTAAAAATGTTTATTCATTTATTTGGGGGGGTGCAGAGTGCCTCTGTAGCACATTTAATGCTGGGGATTGAACCCAGGAGCTCAGGTTTGAAAGTCCAAGGACTTTTTAATAATAGTTATATTTATTTGTTTATTATTGGCTAGAGACAGAAATTGAGAGGGAAGGAGGAGATAGAGAGGGAGAGAGAAGGGGGCTGGGCAGTTGCACACCTGGTTAAGTGAACATAGTGTTAAGCACAAAGACCAGCACAAGGATCTGGGTCCAGTCCCCAGCTCTCCACCTGCAGGGTGGAAGCTTCACAAGCAGCAAAGCAGGTCTGCTGGTGTCTCTCTTTCTCTCTCCCTCTCTGTCTCCCCTCCTTTCTCAATTTATCTCTGTTCTATCCATTAAAAATGGAAAAAAAAATAGCCTCCAGGAGCAGTGGATTTGTAGTACCAGCACTAAGCCTCAGTGACAACCCTGGAGGCAAAGGGAGAGAGAAAGAGAGAGGGAGAGGGAAAGAGAAGGAGAGGGACAGAGGAGAAGGGAGAGGGAGGGGAAGGAGAGGGGAGGGGGAGAGGGAGAAAGAGAGAGAGACACACACACAGAGACCTGCAACACTGCTTCACCACTCATGAAGCTTTCTCCCTGCAGGTAGGAACCCTGTACTTGAACCTGGGTCCTTGCACTATGTAATGTGAGTGCTTAACCAGGTGCGCCGCTGCCGGGCCCCAGAATCCAAGGCTTTTATCCACTGCTCCACCTTTCAGGCCACACTGCCATCGTGTTTCCTTTTGCGCTTGCCACCTCTGAATGTCCCTCTGCCCACTGCCTCCTACCCTGAGAGGATTGCATGCGTGTGGGCACGTGCACGTGCACGCGCGCGCGCGCACACACACACACACACACACACACACACACACACACACACGCCCAACATTTCCAGACTGCCCCAAGCAAACCCAGCTAGCTTGTGAAACAGAGTGCTGAGTGGACGGGGCTGCCAGGAAGAAGCTGGCACCAAGCTCCTTGTTTGCTCCGGAGGTCAACAGGTGAGGACTGAGGCCCACGGTCACCTGAGGCAAGGCTGACTCAGTTCCCTTGACCACACACACACACACACACACACACACACACACACACACACACACACACACAAACACACACACACGCCCAACATTTCCTGACTGCCCCAAGCAAACCCAGCTAGCTTGTGAAACAAAGTGCTGAGTGGACGGGGCTGCCAGGAAGAAGCTGGCACCAAGCTCCTTGTTTGCTCCGGAGGTCAACAGGTGAGGACTGAGGCCCATGGTCACCTGAGGCAAGGCTGACTCAGTTCCCTTGACCACACACACACACACACACACACACACACACACACACACACACACACACACACGTATCTGGGGTGGCAGCCCATGCCCCAGACTGCAACTGGGCTTGGGAGCCAAAGGCAAGAGGGAGGGTCACAGCGGACAAGTTGAAGGAGCCAGGAGACAGAGGAGAGGTGTGGCTCCCAGGGTGAATCTGCCCCCTTTCCTCTGGGGATGACCTCCTGGAGGGAGCATCTAGTGTTTTCATGCTGCTTTGGAGGGGGGATGCTTGGGGGGTGTTTCTGCCAGGCTCCCCCAGAACCTGGTTGGCAGCCACAGTGAAAGATGTGAGCCCCTCAGCTGGCCTCGTGGAAGGTGATGTCTCCTGTGGGGCACAGGGGGAGCGGTGGGGTGCTCCTAAAATGGAGAAAGGTAGCAGCCAAGAGGCAGTACTGCCAGATGGTGAGAGACAGAGGGAGGGTGGGGGATTGATTCCTGGGTGCCTGGACTAGCCACTTCATTACTTTTTTTTCTGGGGCTTCTGATTTGCTGCACCCTGTTGGTATGCTTCTAGTTCTGCTTCTGTTACATTGCTTGACATTGTGATCTATTTACATGGTCTTTTCTGTTACATTGGTTTGGTCTCACTCCCCCCACCCCCCACCTCTGGGAGATTTGGTTTAGCCTTTGCTAGTTTCAGGCTTCTCTCTTCTCCCCGCCCCCTATCCTACGTACTTCCTGAGTTCCTCTCTGCCGCCTGAAGAGAAAGATGCAGGACAGATGGTGTGGTGATTAGGTGTTGGACTGTTTGCTTGCTCGTGAATAAAGATTAAACTGCGTTCTCAGCTCAGCCGTGTGTTTCTGGTCGTCTGTTACCCGCCCATGAAGCTAGCCCGGCGAAAATGACAACACCCCATGTTTCCAGTCAAACGTTACAGCCTCTTTTTCTACAGAGCCTCTGGCTGGACTCCCAGCAGCCATGGGTGCACCTGCCTGGTCCTCCTACTGTGGCCTTAGGGACTCACTCACCATCAGGGTGGTGGCCATACGGCCTCCTGGGGCAGCACTGGGCTTGTGTTCCCAACTTTCTAGCTCCCTGGAATGTGAATGTCAATGTCTCTCTCTCCTTCTCCCTGTCTCTCTCTCTCTCTCTCTCTTTTCCAGTTCTAGACAGAGGCAGAGAGAAAGAGCCCTGAAGCTCCCTCTAGTGTGGTGAGGGCTGCTCTTGAACCTGGGTTGCACACATAGCAAAGCTATTCTCCCAGCCCCATGGTTTGTTTTCTTTTCTATTTCTTTTTAAATATTTATTTATTTATTTATTCACTTTGTTGCCATTGTTGTTTTATTGTTGTAGTTATTATTGTTGCCATTGTTGTTGAATAGGACAGAGAGAAATGGAGAGAGGAGAGGAAGACAGAGAGGGGGAGAGAAAGACAGACACCTGCAGACCTGCTTCACCGCCTGTGAAGCGACTCCCCTGCAGGTGGGGAGCCGGGGGCTCCAACCGGGATCCTTGAGCTGGTCCTTGCGCTTTGTGCCACCTGTGCTTGACCTGCTGCGCTACTGCCCGACTCCCCACGGTTTGTTTTCTTTGCCTGTTTATGGCAGGTACAAGTAGAGGCTGGCAAAGTAGAGGGTTTCACAGCTCAAACTCAGGTGCAGCCTCTGCCCTTCCTCGGGTACCTGGCCAGTGGGGACAGCCCTAGCGGACTGTGACCCCTACAGCAGAGCAGGAGTGGGGGGGGAAGGGCGCGGCTGGCTGCAGCTCCTGCTATGTAGGAAGACAAGATACAGGCATCGGGAGACCCACCTCCACAGCTGTTCCTTTCCTGCATGGGACTAGAGCTGATCCACTCTGGATCACATACTCACATACGCACAGACACACACAAGAGACTCAGGACATACTCACACACTTAAAAATACAGGCACACACATACACAAAAAATGCACAGACATACAGACTGGAGGGCCAGGTGGTGGCGCACTTGATTGAGCACACATTACAATGTGCAAGGACCCAGGTTCAAATCCCTGGTCCCCACCTGCAGGGGGGAAGCTTCACAAGTGGTGAAGCAGTGTTGCAGGCATCTCTCTGTCTCTTTCCTTCTCTATCACCCCTTCACCTCTCAATTTCTGCCTCTATCCAATAACTAAATAAAAATAATGAAAATATATTTTAAAAAGAGAGACATACAGTGGTCAGGGAGTGGATAAAACATTGGATTCTCAAGCATGAAATCCCAAATTCAATCCCCAGCAGTACATATCTGCTGATGTCTGGTTCTTTCTCTCTCTCTGTCTCCTCCTATCTTTCTCATGAATAAACAAATAAGTTCTTTAAAAGAGAGAGAGAGACATACAGATTCACAGTCATATACACAGACAAAAATACACAGAGACTCACAAAAACATACACACTCAACCATGCACAGACACGCAGACATACAGACTCAGACAGACTTATACACAGAAACACACACACAGAGACAAGCACAAAGATGCAAACACATCACACATGCACAAACACACACGTCCCTGTGCAGAGTGACTTGCTGGTGGAGCTTGCCTGGGGGCTGCCTGGGAAGCAGGACTTGCTTTCACTGTTTGGCCGGTGAGGGACTCACAGCACAACTAGACATTCATTTAGACCCTGCTCCCCTGTGCTCCACTGCCACAGAAACCTCCAGAAACCATGGTGCCCACACAGCGATGCAGCCACAGAAGGGCCCCGATGCCATCCTTTTTTGGGGAGAGAGACCTGGCCCCACAAGAGTCCAGAGGGTAGGCCATAGCCTGGCTGGAAAAGGTAGGTGTGTGGTCCAGAGCTGGGCTCAGAGGTTTGGGGGGAGGCATTCTGGCGCAGGGAAAGAGTGGGGGCAGGGCGAGGTTCAGAGGGAGGAGGTGGGGGCACCCCAGGCGCAGGATCCCACTGTTCTGGTAAACAAGCACAGCAGGGACTCCCTGAGGGCTGGGGCACATGTGCCAGCCTCTCTGCCAGCAGCTGTTCAGAGAGAGACAGAGGTGGGGCAGAAGGAGGGAGGGAGAGGGAGAGAGATGGAGGGGGGGAGAGGAGAAGGAGGGAGAGGAAGAGAGAGAGAGAGAGAGAGAGAGAGAGAGAGAGAGAGAGAGAGAGAGAAAGGAAGAGAGAGAGCCATCTCCCAGCCTCTAGCGCCAGTTCTAGCTCCAGCTCCAGCTCCAAACTCAGGAGATGGGGCTGCCGAGAAGTTCCCCCCCCCCCCAGGGTACTTCCTGGCCTAATTAAGCCTGAGAATAAGCTACTTCTTTGGAGGGAGGGGTGGGGGGATGAAAGCCGGCGGTTTGTGATGGGGGTGTCAGCAACTGTCACACTCTGGAAGGTTCTCTGTTTCTCAGTGCCTCCCACACTGGGTCCAGCACAGACGCTCCCCAGGTGAGCAGGTCAGGTCCTGAGGGCAGCCTCCCACCCACCCCAGGACCCAGGGTGGTGCACTGTTTTCCCGGCCACCTGGGCAGGGTGTCCTGTTTCATGTAGATGCCACCCAGCACTTTGCAGAGGAGGACATCTGAGCCGCACTGTCTTAACCCTTTGGGAGGGCATGTATGGGGCTTGGGGGGGGGTCACTCTCAGTGGGGAGGGGAATACCACCACCCGGTCTGTCCTTTGGGACACACTCAGGGTCTCCAAATGAGGATTTTTCTTTTCTGCCACCAGTGTTATTGCTGGAGCTCAGGGCCTGCATGGCTCCACAGTACTTGTGACCATGTTTTGGGGAGACAGAGAGAAGGAGAGAGGGGGCTGGGCAGTGGTGCAGCGGGTTAAGTGCACATGGTGCAAAGGGCAAGGATCCCGGTTTGAGCCCCCAGCTCCCCACCTGCAGGGGGGAGTTGCTTCACAAGCAATGAAGCAGGTCTGCGGGTATCTATCTTTCTCTCCTCCTCTGTCTTCCCCTCTTCTCTCCATTTCTCTCTGACCTGTCCAACAATAATGACAGCAATAACAACAATAATAATAGCAACGATAAAACAACAAGGGCAACAAAAGGGGAAGAATAACCTCCACTAGCAGTGGATTCACAGGCGGAGCCCCAGCAATAACCCTGGAGGCAAAAAGAGAGAGAGAGAGAGAGAAAGAGAAAAGGACAAGCAATTGCAGCATGGTCCCATCACCCCGGTCCTGGCACCTGGCAACGTGTGTGCTCAGCCAGGTGTGTCAGACCATGGCCACTGTAAAAGGCAGTAGCCTTGAAATTCCCTTTTTATGCAGTTGTTTGTTAAGTGCTTTTAGTATGAGTTGCTTGTAGTATGAGGTGTAAAATTCCTTGCCCCTTGCCCCTTGAATAAGCAGGACCTAATCAGTGAAGGCCACCCATTGTTCAAAGGACCCTGCCTGAGGACAAGCCTTATCAGGACCTCATCAGTGAAGGCCACCCATTGTTCGAAGGACCCTACATGGGGACAAGCCTTATCAGGACCTTTGAACAGACTTTGTGGTGTGCTGCCTACCGGATGGGTGGTCATAGCCGATGGCAGGAGGATGTGGCGACCCTGCCTGGTTGAATTCTATTGGTTGTGTGATCTTACTATATTTGAAAATAGCCCGCGCTTTGCTTTGTATGGACCCCGCTTTTTGCTAAGTTTGAAATGACTGGATCTTGTGTTTGCTATAGCCTGTTATTGGATGTAGGTTGATAAGGTGATGTGCTCCCCCTCCCTGAGTGTAGTCTGAATTCCTATAAATTGTATGGTTTGAGCCCTGTTCGGGGTCGAGTTTGGTAGACTAACACCAGTCACCATCTTGGCCCGGATTGCAATTCGTCAATAAACATCTTTGCTTCCTTACAGTGGATAGTGGTTTGATTTATGCTCGCTAACATTCACCATCCCAGGACTTTTCTCCTGCTTAGCCCAGCCCCCAAAATTCCACACCTACAAGCTGTGACATGTGGGATGCCCAGGGTTCAAGCAGAATAGGAGCTTGTGGGAGGGCAGCAGCCCGGCCTTGTCCCTGTAAGAGGGTGATGGACACATGAAGACACACCCAAACCCTAGAGCTGAGGCCTCTTGAGTGTGTCATCTCACTATCTCCTGGGCTGCTGCTTTATTCATTCCAGCACAACACACAGGCAGCACAGTTGGCAGTCAGCTGAGGTCAAGAACAAACACCTCATCACAGACCCCTGCAAGCGTCAACCCGGCTTTGACCTAGCACGTTATGACTGGGCCCTCCTCAATCGCTATCGAACAGGCCATGGCCGGTGCGCCGCTATGTTCCATCACTGGGGAGCCAGAGACGACCCGAACTGCCCCTGCGGCTACAGACAGACTATGACCCACATAGTCAACGCCTGCCACCTCTCCAGATTCAAAGGAGGTCTCGAAACTTTACATCAGGCTCAACCTGATGCTGTTGTCTGGCTACGGAAGAAGGGCAAACGCTAGAAGAAGAAACAGGCAGCACAGCACTGAAGCTTCCCCCAGGCACTATGTCTCCTCTCATGTGGTGCCAGGGTTTGAATCAAGGTCCCAGTTCTCCAGTCCCCCACCCCCACCCCAGTGCATTGTTGAGATGCCTCCAAGGCTTGGTCTCCCATACCCTGGAACCAATATTTTGGCTTGTTTGTTTGTTCTGAGTTCCAAAGTCCCAGGTTCAATTCTCTGCACCAACAAAAGTCAGAGCTGAGCCGTGCCTTTGGTTAAAAAAAAAAAAAAAAATCCTGTTTGTTTGCTTGCCATGGGGGCTATCACTGTGGCTACTGCTTGCATGACGAATCCACTGCTCCCAGGGGCCATCCCCCCCCTTTTTTATCCTTCCCCTTTTTGTTAGAGACAGAGAGAAATTGAGAGTGAAGAAGAGAGATACCTGCAGCCCTGCCTCAACACCACAGGTGGGGACCAGGGGCTTGAACCTGGGTCCTTGTGCATGGTAGCACATGCATCAATTGGGTGTGCCACTGCCCACCCCCATGTGACTCTTTCTTTCTTTCTTTCTTTCTTTCTTTCTTTCTTTCTTTCTTTCTTTCTTTTTTAATTATCTTTATTTCTTTATTAGATAGAGGTAGCTAGAAATTCAGAGGGGTGGGGGAGACAGAGAAGGAGAGACACAGAGAGACACCTGCAGCCCTGCTTCACCACTTGTGAAGTTTTCCCCCTGCAGGTGGAGATCAGGGACTTGAACCCAGGTCCTTGCACACTGTGACATGTGTGCTCAGCCAAGTGTGCCACTGTCCCAGTCTAACTTTCTCAATAATAGCTGTGATTTCGAACAGGGTGACGGCACACCCACTAGGGTACCCACATCACCATACACAAGAAGCCGGGTTCTAACCTCCAGGGTGGGGGGAAGCTTTACAAGCAGGTGTCTCTCTTGTCTCCCACCGCCTTCTCAATTTCTCTCTCTCTCTCTCTCTCCCCAATAATAAATTAAAAAGATAAGAAAACAAACAGCACCCTTCTGGGACCAAGCACTGGGACTTCTGCCACTGCAGCTTGTGGCCAGATCCTGGGGGGGAAAGGAAGCTGTTCTCAGGGCTCCCTTCCTCTCTCTGCCCTATCTTCCTCCTCCTCCTCTTTCTTCCCTCCATACCACGTGCACTCATGCTGGTTGACAGTGGTCAGTTGTAGGGGATGTGAGTGTCCTGGCATCACCCGTCCCTGCTGCTGTCACTGTACCCAGACTGGATCATGACTTGGTGGCATGAGCAGAGAGGACAGGCCTGTACTGCTTCTACCTCCAGCAGGATGACCAACACACTCAGAGTTCCTGGGGGACCCCCCTCCCCACCAGACTTTCCAGAGAAGGGGGCTTTCACTGCCTACCCCTGCTCCCCACACCACCACCACAGCTGAGCCCCCCCTGGGAGCTCCCAGCTTCCCAGCAACCCTGGATGCAGACAACTGAAATCAGATACTGTTGTGAATGGAGTCATTCCACCCTCACCTTGGAGAGCAAGGAGAAGGGCAGAAAAAGAAAGAAGACAGGAAAGTGGACAGAGGAGCAAGACAAGAAGGACAGCACCTGGTGCCAAGAGGCCAGTCAGACCATCAGCCCAGCCCAAAGGTGAGTACCTGGTGTTGTTAAAATTTTCGGACGGCTTCACGGGCGGGTAACAGAGACGCGGAGACAACGGCTGGGCAGGGAAGCTGTATTTCTTTATTCAGGAACAACGATTTATAAACTAAGACAAACTAATCACCAAACAGAACTCTGCTGTCTCTTTGCGGTGGCGCAAGCACTCTCTCTCACTCTGTAACTCAGGAACCCTGGCACTTCTCTGTAACTCTGGAACTCTGGCGGGGTTCCTTCGGGGCGGGCCAAGCAGGCCCGCTAAACTAACTTGACTGATCTAATTCTCTCGGCGAGGGAGAACTACCCAATGTAAAGCATGCAACAACCTGGCCTCTGGGGCGGCTGACACCACCTCAGGGAACCTGACAGTCAGAGAAGAGCCAAGGCTGTTCCCACAGTAAGTGGGAAGGCCACCTCCTGCTGTCTGCCTGTCCTTTTCAGGACCTATGGCTCTGCAAGTAGGGGAGCTCTTCTTAAAAATGTGTTTTATTCCCTTTATTTTATTTTAACTTAATTTTTTACCAGAGCACTGTTGAGCTCTGATGTACAGTGTACAGGGGATTGAACCTGGAACTGTGGAGCTTCAGACAGGAGAGTCTCTTTGCATAACTACTATGCTATCTACCCCCACGATATTTAATTTTTTTTGCCTCCAGGGTTATCCCTGGGGCTGAGTGCCTGTACTATGAATCCGATGCTCTTGGAGGCCATTTTTTTCCCTTTTGTTGCCCTTGATATTTATCGTTTTTTTGTTTTTATTATTGTTGTCAGTTACTGTTGTTGATAGGACAGAGAGAAATGGAGAGAGGAGGGGAAGACAGAGAGGGGGAGAGAAAGACAGACACCTGAAGACCTGCTTCACTGCCTGTGAAGCAACCCTCCCCTGCAGGTGGGGAGCTGGGGGCTTGAACCTCGATCCTTATGCCGGTCCTTGCACTTCAGGCCATGTGCGCTTAACCTGCTGCTCTACTGCCTGGTCCCCTCGTATTTACTTTTTTGTGGGGGTGGGGGGAGAGACACCAGAGCACTGCTTAGCTCTGGTTGAGGATAGTTCTGGGCATTGAACCTGAGAAACTCAGGCATGAATTTTCTTTCTTTTTCTTTTTTTTTTTTTTGCAAAACCACTATGCTGTCTCTGCAGCCCACAAATCCCCCTAGCCCACAAATAATCTCCTCTTCCTCCTTTAGTCCTGGGAGCAAGATGACTTAGTGTAGAACACCTGTTTGCCACATGGGAGGCCCTGGGCTCAGCCCTGCCCTACCATGCACACACACCTGTACACACACACCAAGACAGTCAGGGGACAGTTAACAAAGATGACCAGCCAGGAGTCCAAAATGAAATGGGCCACTGAGTGGCCCAAAGACAACCCTGTCCTTCCTCTCTCTCTCTCTCTCTCTCTGTGTCTCTCTCTCTCTCTCTCAAAATATTTTACTTATTTATTGGATAGAAACAGAGAGAAATTGCAGTCTGGGAGGTGGCACAGTGGATAAAGAATTGGACTCTGAAGCATGAGTACATGTACCAGAGTGATGTCTGGTTCTTTCTCTATCTTTCTCATGAATAAATAAATAGAGGAGATAGAGAGACAGACACCTGCAGCATTGCTTCTACTTATAGCTTCCCCCCTGCAGGTGAGGACGGGGGCTTGAACCCAGCTCCTTGTGCACAGTTTCACATTTGTTCTACTAGGTGACCACCACTACCCAGCCCCTTGTCTTCTCTTTTCTAAAGAGCCTTTTCAAAATGATTTCTTTGCTTTAGTCTATATGAAATAAAGAGTGTCATCTGAGACAGAAACAGAGAGAGAGAGAGAGAGAGACAGACAAGCAAAGACCCACCCTGGACTTGACTTGCAGTGCTGAGAACCTCAGGCATGAAAACTCGGTTCACTGCCAGGTGAGCTATTTTCCTAGCAGCGCACAGAGTACTTTTAGGAGAGCTATTTCCAGGACCTGGGTAGTGGTACACTAGTTGAACACACCTGTTACCATGCATAAGGGCCTGAGTTCAAGCCCCCAGTCCCCACCTGCAGGGGGAAAGCTTCACGAGCGGTGAAGGAGGGTCACAGGTGTCTCTTTCCTTTTCTCCCTATCTCCTCTTCCCTCTCAGTTTGTCTCTAGCTAATACATACATAAATAAATGAATGAATGAATGAATGAATAAATTAAGTGTTATGAAAAACAGGAGCAGAAGAAGAAAAGGAGGGCAGGGATAGATAGCATAGTGGTGGTGCAAAGAGACTCTCATGCCTGAGGCTCCAAAGTCCCAGGTTCAGTCCCCTGCACCACCATCAGCCAGAGCTGAGCAGTGCTCTAGTTAAAAGAAGAAAAAGAAGAGGAAGGAGAAGAAAAGAAGGAGGAGGAGGAGGAGGAGGAAGAGGATGAGGAAGTGGAGGAGGAGAAGGAGAAGGAGAAGAGGAAGAAGCAGCAGAAGGAAAGGGGTAGATAGTCCCTACCCTGGCATTTACTGAGCTCCTGCAGTGCCCTGAGTCTTGGCCTTGGCGTGGGATGCTGTGGGGCAAGTGTTTGTCCCTTCTCTGCCTGTGGAGCTTGTCTAGGGTCTGACACACTCTCCTCACACCTGTTCGCATGTCTGTGTATATATGCTGCATGCATGTGTTGCCACTGGGATTATTCTTGGGGTTTGGTGCCTATATGGCTGGCTTTTTTTTTTTTTCTTCCTTCCTTTCTTTCTCCTCCCTTTCTTTATAAAATATACTTATTTCTTTATTATTGGATAGAGACAGAGAAAAATTGAGAAGGGAAGGGAAGATAGAGAGCAAAAGAGACAGAGAGATACCTGCAGCCCTGCTTGACCACTCATGAAGCTTTTCCCCTGCAGGTGGGGCCCGGGGACTTGAACCTGGGTCCTTAGCACTGTAACGTGTGCAATTAGCCAGGTGTGTCACCGCCCAGCCCCTCCCTTTCTCTCTCTTTCTTTTTAAGTATTTTATTTATTTATTTATTTAGATTTCTGAGAAAGATGCAGAGAGAGAAAAACACAGTGAGAAACACCAGAGCACTGCTCAGCTCTGGCTTATAGTGGTGCTGGGGACTGAACCTGGGACTTCAGAGCCTCACGCATGAGAGTATCTTTGCATAACCATTATGCTATCTACCTCCACCCTCTTTCGTTCTTTCTTTTTAATTTTTAAAAGAACTATATTTACTTATTGGATAGAGACAGCCAGAAATCAAGGGGAATGGTGGTGATAGAGAGGGAGAGAGACAGAGAGTTACCTTGCAGGTGGGGACTAGGAGCTTGAACCCAGGTCCTTGATCATTGTAAAGTGTGCTTAACCAGGTGCGCCACCACCCAGCCACCCCTTTCTCTCTTTCTTTTTTTCTTTCTTTCATCAGAGCCCTGCTCAGCTCTGGCTAATGGTGGTGCAGGGGATTGAACCTGGGACTTTGGAGCTTCAGGCATGAGAGTCTCTTTGCAGAACCATTATGCTATCTCCCCCTGCCCAATTTTTCTTTCCATTCCTTTACTATGTGCACTTAGCCAAGTGCACCACCATCTGGTCCCATTTCATTTCCTTTGAATATCTGAGAAGAGATAGTAACCACAGCAGCCAGGAAGAGACAATCAAAAAGAGTGGCCCAGGAGGTGGTGCAGTGGATAAAGCAACAAAGTCTCAAGCATGAGGTCACAGGTTCAGTGCCCGGCATCACATGCTCTGAATCTCTCTCCCTCTCTCTCTCTCTCTCTCTCTCTCCCTCTTTCTCTCATAAATGCAGAAATACATTTGAGAAAGAGAGAGACTTCAGCACTGCTTCACCATTAGTGAAGCTCCCTTCCTGCAGGTGCTTCTACAAAGTGGTCTGGGGTTCGAACCCAAGTTCTAGCTAGCGTTAACATGTGTGTTTACTGGGTGAGCCAACTATTGCCCTCTTCCCCAATACCTTTGTGTGTTTAATCAACTGTAATTTATTCATTTATTAACTTTAGGCGGTGCTGGAAGTCAAACTTAAGTGCTTTACCACCGAGTCAGCTTTCTGCCCAAACGTTTCCATTTTTAGAGAGAGAAGTGAGTACCAAGTACAGCGCCACCATCCACAGACGACTTCTCCTTCCCCTCCTTCTCGCCTTCCTTCTCCTTCTTCTTTTAAATAGATTTGTGGTTTTTATTTATTTTTTTTAAGAAAATGGCAAATACAGGATAATCACTTTTTTTTTTTTTTGCCTCCAGGGTCATTGCTGGGACTTAGTGCTTGCACTATGAATCCACTGCTCCTGGTGGCCATTTTTTTCTCCATTGTTGTTGGACAGGACAGAGAGAAATGGAGAGAGGAGGGGAAGACAGAGAGGGAGTGAGAAAGATAGACACCTGCAGACCTGCTTCATCACCTGTGAAGAGACTTCCCTGCAGCTGGGGAGCCAGGGCCTCGAACCGGGATCCTCACGCCATTCCTTGTGCTTTGTACCAGGTGCACTTAACCCACTGCGCTACTGCCTGGCTCCCCGTGCTTTTTTTTATTTATTTCAAAAGTCATAGAGGGAGAAAGAAGCAAAGCATCACTCTGACACGTTCAGTGCCAGGGATCAAACTCAGAATCTCATGTCTGAGAGTCTATCCCTTAATTAAGTGTGCCACCTCCTGGGCTGCCATCTAGAGAGTTGATTGTTACTCTGATGTGATATTGGGTGTCAAATTCATGGCCGACCTCACCATTACAAGTGCTTTCTTTTTAAATATTTATTTATTTATTATTGGAAAAAGAGAGAAATTGAGAGGGGAGGGGGAGATAGAGAGGGAGAGAGACAGAGAGACCCCTGCAGCCCTGCTTCACCACTCGTGAAGCTTTTCCCCTGCAGGTGGAGGAACAGGGGCTTGAGCCCGGGTCCTTGTGCACTGTAATGTGTGTGCTTAACTTGGCCCCTCCCTTTCTTTCTTTTACCAGAGCACAACTCAGCTCTGGCTTATGGTGGTGTGGGGGACTGAACTTGGGACCTCAGAGCCCCATGCATGTGAGTCTTCTGCATAAAGTCTTCTTACTACCTCCCCCACCCTAAACACTTCTCTATTTTATATTTGTATCATTTTATATCATTTATATTTATATCATGTATGTGCTCAACAACTATCTTTAAAAAGGGCCCAGGGCAGCTTCTTCTTCTAGCGTTTGCCCTTCTTCCATAGCCAGTCAACAGGTCAGGTTGAAAGCTGTCAGGAGCTGCTTGTTGCTGGCTTTGAAAGTGACTGGGATCCATGTGGATTCAGTCGGCTAGGAAGGATCGTCAGTTTCCCCAATGAATGGGTACTCACGGCATGCACCACGAGAAGGTCGATCCAATGCAACCCACCAGGGCAGCTTATAATTTATGACACCATCCTATCCAACCCCAAATCAGACTTACTTGGGGTCCAGCCTTGGAGGGAAGTCCGGATTTATTTAAGAGAGAGATGAGAGAGAGACAGACAGAGACAGAGACAGAGAGAAGGGGGCCAGGTGGTGGTGCACTTGGCTAAGCACTC
This sequence comes from Erinaceus europaeus, assembly GCF_950295315.1. Classification (NCBI taxonomy): domain Eukaryota; kingdom Metazoa; phylum Chordata; class Mammalia; order Eulipotyphla; family Erinaceidae; genus Erinaceus; species Erinaceus europaeus. The sequence continues at coordinate 86,541,480 of NC_080166.1, forward strand.
ACATGACAGTGTGCAAGGACCCAGGTTCAAGCTCCCGGTCCCCACCTGCAGGGGGAAAGCTTCACTAGTGATGAAGCAGGACTGCAGGTGCCTCTGTCTCTTTCCCTCTCTATCTCCTCCTTCCTCTGGATTCTCTCTGTCTCTATCCAATAATGAATAAATTGAAATATTAAAACCAAAAATAAAATTTAAGGGGAAAAAAAGAGAGAGGGAGAGAAGCAAAGCACCAGGCTGGCACTCACTGCCAGTGACCAAACTCAGGACCTTAATGTCTGAGAGTCGAAAGCTCCACTCATCAGGACACCAGACACACTTCTAGTGCCAAGACATACTGCCTGCCTAGTCCCTCTGCACAAGCCTCCCTCATCCAGAAGATTCTGCTGCCTTCTCTGGGAAGACCACCAGCCCAGATCCCCAGGCATCCAGTTCTCAGCTCCCTATCCTCCTTGGGCTCTGGCTTCTCCTCCTCTGTATGGCCTGAGGCTGGTCCTTGTTTCTCTCATCACAGGGTGGCCACCATCCCTCAGCCCTGTGCCTCAAGCTTAGCACAGCTCCCGGTGCAGAGGAACCAATTAAGATGGCTGCTTGCAAACTGTTTGGTACTTACTCAAGCATTATGCACTAGCTCATTTCAATCTTTTGTTTAATTCTGTTGCTGTTTATTTCTTTATTCCATTTGATAGGACAGAAAGAAGTTGAGAGAGAAGAGGGAGACAGAGAGGGAGAAAGATAGACACCTGCAGACTTACTTCACCACTTATGAAGCTTTCCCCCTGCAGGTGGGGACCAGGGGATCAAACCCTGATCTTCAAGCCTTGTAACATGTGCACTTAACCATGTGCACACCAGCTCTCCTCTCCTCTCCTCTCCTCTCCTCTCCTCTCCTCTCCTCTCCTCTCCTCTCCTCTCCTCTCCTCTCCTCTCCTCCCCTCCCCTCCCCTCCTCTCCTCTCCCTTCCTTTCTTTTTTCTTTTCTTTTCTTTTCTTTTCTTTTCTTCTCTTTTCCTTTCTTTATTTTGTTTTTTTGCCACCAGAATCTTCAATGAGACTCAGTGCCTGCATGACTCCACCACTCCCAGTGAGCATTTTTTTTGTTTTGTTTTATTTTTAGATAGAAAAGGTAGCGCAGTGGGTTAAGCACATGTGGCAAGAAGCACAAGGACTGGCGAAAGGATCCAGGCTTGAGTCCTGGCTCCCCACCTACAGGGGAGTCGCTTCACAGGCAGTGAAGCAGGACATTGCAGTGCTGTTCCACCTTTCGTGAAACTCCCCCCAGGGGCTCCCATGTAGTGGCTAGGGACTCAAACCTGGATTCTGTGTATGGCAATCGCTGCTATGTTTCTTGGAGTAGAAGATGCTCACTATGCTCTCTCTCTTTAATATTTATTTATTTGGATAGAGACAGAGAGAAATGGAGAGGGGAGGAGGAGATAGAGAAGGTGAGAGACAGAAAAATACCTGCAGCCATGCTTCACTGCTCATGAAACTTCCCCCCTGCAGGTGGGGACCAGGGGCTTGCACCTGGGTCCTTGAGCACTGTGATGTGTGCGCTCAACTGGGTGCCTCACCACCCAGCCCTTCTTTGCTTCCTCAGAGGGATGGGAAGAGAGACCACAGCTCTGAAGTGTCCTTCAATGCAGTGAGGGGGGGCAGCCTCAGTCTTGGGCCAGGCACATGGCAAAGCAGGACACTATCCACGTGAGCTATTTCACTGGCCCAGTAAATCTTTAAAAAAAAAACCAAAAAGGTGTTTGTACAGATCTGGGAGTCCAGCTCAGCTGGTAGAGTACAGGGCTTGAATCCCTGGGGTCCCGCTTTGATCTCTGATACCTCATGTGCCAGAGCTGAGCTGTGGTCCAGTCTTATTGTTCATGAAAATACAATAAAAGAGGGGCCGGATGGTGGTACACCTGGTTGAGCGTACATGTTACAATGCTTAAGGACCCAGGTTTGAATCCCTGGTCCCCACCTGCAGAGGGAAAGCTTTACAGGTGGTGAAGCAGGGCTGCAGGTGTCTCTCTGTCTCTCTTCCTCTCTATCTCCCCCTTCCCTCTTGATTTCTGAGTCTCTATCTAGTAAATAAATAAAGATAAAAAATTTTAAAAATACAATAAAAGTTCTAAGATCTTATAATGTTGTAAAACCAAGGTTCAATGAATAAAAAATGAAGTATGTCTGGGAAGACAGAATAAGGGTAATACAGAAAGACTTTCAATTTCTTTTCTTTATTTATTTTTTACCAGAGCCCTGCTGAGCTCTGGGTTATGGTGGTGCAGGGCATTGAACCTGGGACTCTGGAGCCTCAGCTCTGAAATTCTCTTTGCAAAACCATTATGCTGTCTACCCCAGCTCACAAAAAGCCTTTATTTTATTTTATTTATTTTGTTTCCAGGGTTATCTCTTGGGCTCGGTACCTGCACTACGAATCCACTGCTCCTGGAGGCCATTTTTTCCTATTTTGTTGTCTTTGTTGTTATTATTGCTGCCATTAATGTTGTTGAATAGGACAGAGAAATTGAGAGATGAAGGGAAGACAGAGGGGGGAGAGAAAGATAGACATCTGCAGACCTGTTTCACTCCCCATGAAGCGACCCCCCTGCAGGTGGGGAGCCGGGGCTCAAACTGGGATCCTTGCACTTTGCACCATGTGTGCTTAACCTGCTGCACTGCCAACCAACCCTCACAAAAGGACTTTCATGCCTGAGGCTACAAGGTTCCAAGTTCAATCCTGAGTACCACTATAAGACCAAGTTGAACAAGGCTTGGTTTCAATAAAAAAGAATTACATTAAAATAAAGTAACATTAAAAAGGAAGCAAAGGGGGCTGGGCAGTAGAGCAGCAGATTAAGTGCACATGGAGCAAAGCCCAAGGACCAGCTTAAGGATCCGGGTTGGAGCCCCTGGCCCCCCACCTGCAAGGGGATTTCTTCACAAGAGGGGAAGCAGGTCTGCAGGTGTCTGTCTTTCTCTCTCCCTCTCTGTCTTCCCCTCCTCTCTGGATTTCTCTGTGTCCTATCCAACAACAATGACAACAATAATAATAACAAAAACCAATAAACAACAAGGGCAACAAAAGGAAAAAATAGCCTCCAGGAGCAGTGTATTCATAGTGCAGGCACCGAGCCCCAGTGATAACCCTGAAGTCAAAAATAATAATAATATAATCATAACAATAAAATATCTTTTAAAAAAAATAAAAAAGGAAGCAGAAAGAAAGGCATCAGTGAAACCCAGTGTTCTAACCTGTATAGATACCTCACCAAGAGGAGAGCCCTGAAAGGAGGGTCTTATTCTTAGTCCATAGGACTTTCACACCCAGGTGGGCACTTGCCAGTGCCTGGGGACTCTTTGATTGGCATAACTGGGGAGGGGCCACTGGCATGTGGGTCAGAGGCTGGGGTGTGGTTGAAAACGTCAGGATGCACATATCATAGCCCGTGGAGAACTACTGGTCTGCAGTGCTGCTTCACCTCACTCCTCCCCTCAGGCCCTGATACAGGGCTTCACCCGCGCCCCCCAGCAACACACACACCTACAGTGGGGCTCCCTCTTCAGACTCACTGCTCCCTGAACTCCCACTGCAGCCTGTGCCCACCTTCCCTGTGGCTCCTCCATTTTGTCTCAGAGGGTGAAAGCCTGACACTATTTCAGTGGGATCCCAGCAGAGCACCTGGTGTCTTACGTAGGCCATTCTCCTGTTGAAGGCACCATGCAGAAATGGGAGTGGTAGCAGGTGAAGGTGGAGTCTTTGGCTTTATAAGGGGGGGTACTCTCCTAGAACCACCATGTGACCATAAAGCCTGTGAGTCCTCAACTCTTTTTTCCTCTTTATCTCTTTTCTCTCTCTCTTTCTTTCCCTAACATGTTTTGTTGTCAGTAAAAGTTTAATTTTTCTGAATAATCATGCTCTCTTATCAATTCATTGTTAAGACAAGACTCTCAGAGTGGGTACAGAGTCTGTTCTTCATTATCCCTTTAACAGTCCTATCACCTGGACAAAGAAAGAACAGTGATAATGACCAGGGACCCAGAAGTTACCACAACCTCTCTGGCTTTGCTGTGAGCCGGCTGGCCTGGAGTCCCAAAACACACACACACACACTCTCTCTCTCTCTCTCTCTCTATTTATTTTTACCAGAGCCCTACTCAGCTCTGGCTTATGGTGGTATAGGGTATTGAACCTGAGACTTGGGAGCCTCAGGCATAAGATTCTTTTTGTGGGGGAGTCTGGCGCCACAGACTCCTTTCCTTGGGGAGCGGGGGGGGGGGGGGACAGCACACCCCTCATACTTTCAGGAGCAAATGTTTTGTTAGAAACACTGGCTCCCAGGAGGGACAGGAGGAGGAGGAGGAGGAGGAGGAGGGAGAGCCCAGGGCTTGGAGTTCAGGCTCCTTCTATGCCATTGGTGGCCGCCAGGCAGAGGGGACAGTGAGGGGGAGGTGGACGCTGGGGGGATGAGGGATCCAGGTGGTGGCAGCTGCTGGGGAAGTTCGGCTGCAGGGAGGAAGGGAGGGGGAGCAGCAGGGAGGAGGAAGGGGTGGGACTTGGGGACTGGAGTTTTGGGGGGGGTGTAGCAGGTGGTGGCTTGTTTATCAGCTCAGCTGTTTTGGGGAGGTGGGGAGGGAGAGGGAGAGGAGAGGCAGCTGGTCAGAAGAGGAAACTATGGCCAGGCTTTGGGCCTTAAGCACAGGTTCTGACTGGCCACCGAGAGACTCCTGACGCTGCTGGGAAGAGCCACTTTTTCTGGGCCCATACGCCGTTGTCTGCAGTGCAGACTTTCCTCCACTGGCTTCTCCCTGGCCCTGGCTGACACAGTGTCCCTGGGCCTCTGTCCCCTCTCCGCCCACATGTGAATTGTCACACAGCCCTCGGGGAACAGAGTCCAGACCAAAGACAACTGCCCCTGCGCCAGGGCCTCCCTCTCTGTGGGGAGCCTGCTCTGACGCCCCTCCCTCCGCACCCCCCCCCCTCATACTTGAGAGTCCAATGCTTTATCCACAATGCTACCTCCTGGGATTCAAAGGAAGAATTTCTACTTTATACAGTCTCCCCCCTCAATTTTTTTTTCCGTATGAATTTCTTAATAGCATTCTATACCCACCCCCCAAAAATGACCTACTGACTGTTAAAAAAAAAACTGGGCAGTGGTGCACCTGGTTGAGCGCACATGTTACAGTGCACAAGGACCCAGGTTTGAGCTTTTGGTCCCCACCTGCAGGGGGGAAAACGTTGCCAGTGGTGAAGCAGGACTGCAAATGTCTCTGTGTCTCTCTTTCTCCCTCTCTATATCCCCTTTCTCTCTCGATTTCTGACTGTCTCTCTCCAACAAGTAAAGATAATTTTAAAAAATACGTATTCATTTCTTTTGACAAAGATTAGACTAGAGTCCTGCTCAGCTCTGGCCAATGGTGGTGCTAGGGATTGAACCTGAGGCCTGTGGGGTCTCAGATAATGGGAGTCCTGTGCTCCTTGGCCCAGAATAACAGAGAGAAAGAGAGAGAGAGAGAGAGAGAGAGAGAGAGAGAGAGAATGTCTTGGACAGAAACAGAGAGGCAGAGAGAAAGAGACCACAGCACCAAAACTTCCTTCAATGTGGTGATGGTGGGACTCGAACTTGGGTCATGTACATGGCAAAACAGCTCACTTTATTTTTTAGATTTCACTTGTTTATTAATGAGAAAAGAGGAGAGAGATTGTGCTTAGGACCTCATGCTTGAGAGTCCAAAGCCTTAATGGCTATGCAAAGAGACTGTTATTGCCTGAGGCTCCAGAGTCCTAGGTTCAATCAATCCCCTGCACCACCATAAGCCAGAGCTGAGTAGTGCTCTGTTTAGAGAGAGAGAGACCAATGCCTTATCCATTGCACCATCTCCCAAACCACAAGCAGCTCCAAGTGAGCTATTCCGCTGGCCCCCAGATAGCTTTCTGTTCAAGTATACCAGTATACCATGCTGACCTCAGGAACCCAGTCATGCTGCCTCTGTGTGCTCATGTTCTTGAACTCCACTGAGATCTAATGAGCTTGTGTAAGCTTAAGATGACTGCATGTTGGTCAGCTGATGGGGCCCAAGGAGTACCTTGTTATGAGCTCTGTTGCTTTTTGCACTGGAGGGAGGTCTAGCAGGCATGCCCTGGGCAGCCTCTGCCCGTCCCATTTATTCTCATCTCCAATATGAGAATCCAGTAGGAATCCAATCTTGCCTATCTAGTTCCTGCCCTGCCCTGCCCAGTCTCCTGCCCTGACTAGAATAGCAGGGGCTCAGCAGCTGGGCTGAATGGGGAGCAGGTGGGCAAATATGGACCAGAGGTCTGGGGAGACAAAGGAGTGGTTGTGCAAAAGGCTTTCATGCCCGAGGCTCCGAGGTCCCAGCTTCCGTCACTGGGTCTACCAGAAAACAGAGCTGAGCTTTAGTTAGAAGAAAAAATTATATATATATTGACCATTGGAGACTTGAATCGTCTGTTTTATGTGTTCATTTCATTTACAAATATTTTGTTAGAAGTTGTCTCATTTTTATAGTAATTGAAACACACATATTATAGTAGAAAGAGGGTGGGGAAGATAGATAGCATAGTGATTATGCAAAAAGACTCATTCCTCTCTTTGGCTGCTGCTTTGTCTCCTGGTCAGATGCATCTCGGCTGAGGCTGTTTGAGGTGTTCGCAATGAAGAAAAAAACACACTCATTCCTTATATTGCACCAAAGTAAAGGACTCTGGGGTGGGGGCGAATGATGGCAGAGAAGGAAGTTTATTATGTGAAAAACTCAGAAATGTTACCCATGTACAAACTAGTATATTTTACTGTTGGATGTGAACCATTAATTCTCTCCAATAAAGAGAAAAAATGAAAGCCAGACCAAAAAAAAAAAAATCTTTCATTCCTGAGGCCCCAAGCTCCCAAGTTCAGTCTCCTGCAACACCATAAATCGAAGAAGGGCAGGGCTCTGGTTAAAAAAAAAAAGAACATTGGGAGTCGGGCAATAGCACAGTGGGTTAAGTGCAGGTGGTGCAAAGTGCAAGATCTGGCATAAGGATCCCAGTTCGAGCCCCCAGCTCCTCACCTGCATGGGAATCACTTCACAGGTGGTGAAGCAGGTCTGCAGGTGTCTATCTTTCTCTCCCCCTCTCTGTCTTCCTCTCCTCTCTCCTTATCTCTCTGTCCTATACAACAACAACAACTTCAATAACAATAATAACTACAACAATAAAACAAGGGCAATAAAAAGGAATAAATAAATACTTTAAAAAATTTAAAAAAAAGAAAATTAGGAAGATTGGTGCAGTAGTCCAGGAGGTGGCACAGTGGATAAAGCATTGAATTCTCAACCATGAGGTCCTGAGTTCAGTCCCCGGCAGTACCTGTACCAGAGTGATGTCTGGTTCTTTCTCTCTCCTCCTATCTTTCTCATGAATAAATAAATAAAATCTTTAAAAAGAAAGAAAGATTGGTGCAAGGAATATTATGTACAGACTTGTCTGTCTCCTTTTGTTGTGTTCTGTTTTCTTGTGCTTTGCATTAAAATTTTTTTATTAGCGATTCAATATTGATTTACAAAATTACATGTCAACAGGGGTACAACTCCACACCGTTCCCACCACCAGAGTTCTGAATTCTAAGTACCCCCATTGCAGACCACCACAGTTCTCCCAAAGTTGCAGACAAGGGTTAACTGTTATCTCTACAACTATCTGTCTACATTTGTACAGGATTGCCCCCTTATTCTTGAAGGTCCAGGCCTCTCTTCCCCTCCAAGCCAAACATAACCCTATTACCACATCCAAATATCTCTCCCCTTCTCCTCTTTTCTCTCTGGGTCCTGATAGAGCTGGAGTTCAGAGCCTTTTTTTTATCCTCTTCCTCCTATCACTTCTCCCCCACTGGGAGTATGGATCAAAGTTGGTTTTGGGGCTCAGGAGGTAGGAAAAAAAAAGGAGGAAATGGCCACCAGGAGCGGTGGATTCATAGTGTAGGCACCAGCAATAACCCTGGGGCAAAAAAAAGGGAGAGAGAGATAGAGAGAGATACCTACAACCCTGCCTCACTACTTGTGAAGCTTTCCCCTGCAGGTGGAGAGGGAGCGCTCAAACCTGAATCCTTGCGCTTAGTACTGCGTGTGCTTAAATGGGTGCACCGCCGCCTGGCCCCCCTTCTCCCTCTTTTTCTCCTCCCATTTGCCCTCAATTTCTGGCTGTCTCTATCTAATAAATAAATAAAGATAATAAGTACTTTAAAAAAAAAGAAGAAGAAGAGGTGCCAGGCAGTGGCACACTGGTTGAGCACACATTACAGTGCACGAGGACCCAGGTTCAAGCCCACTGGCCCCCACCTGCAAGAGGGAAGCTTTTCAAGTGTTGAAGCAGGGCTGCAGGTGTCTCTCTCTCCCTCTCTAACTTCCCCTTCTTCTCAATTTCTGGCTGTCTCTATCCAATAAATAAATAAAGATAATAAAATATATTTTTAAAAAAAGAGCAAGAGAGAGAAGGGGGAAACAAAGGAAGACAGAGAGACATCTGCAACACTACTTCGTAGCTTGTGAAGCTTAGGCTACTGAAATGGGTCATGTTCACTTACCAAGCTTGACATTATAGACATAGTTGTGTCTCCACATTCATATGTTGAAGGTCTAAGCCCCAGTGTCTCCAAATGTGACTGTATCTGCAGAAAGGAACTTTTTATTTTTATCTTACTTTCCTCTGAATTGAATAGGACAGAGAGAAATTGAGAGGGGTGGGGAAGCAGAAAGCAAGACAGAAAGACACCTGCAGTACTTGCTTCACTGCTAGTGTAGCAACCCCTCTACAAGTGGGGAACTGGGACTTGAACCTGGGTCCCTGAGCACACTGATGTGTATGCTTAGCTAGGTGCACCACTGCTCAGACTCTCCTGAAAGGAACTTTTAAAAAAAAAAAAATTATTTATTTATTTATTCCCTTTTGTTGCCCTTGTTTTTTTATTGTTGTAGATATTATTGTTGTTGTTATTGATGTCATCGTTGTTGGATAGGACAGAGAGAAATGGAGAGAGGAGGGGAAAAAAGAGAGGAGGAGAGAAAGAAGAGAGAGAGAAGACCTGCTTCACCACCTGTGAAGCGACTCCCCTGTAGGTGGGGAGTTGGGGGCTCAAACCGGGAACCTTAGTCAGTCCTTGTGCTTTGTGCCATGTGCGCTTAACCTGCTGTGCTACCGTCCGACTCCCGACCCTTCTTTTCTAAATTATTTATTATTTTATTTTAATGAGAAGGAGGGAGAGAGACAGAGAAAGAGAGAGAGATTAAGAAAGAAACTTCAGAGCCCTGCTCAACTCTGGCTGACGGTGGTGCTGGAGATTGAACCTGGGACTTCAGAGCCTCAGACATGAGAGTCCTTTATAGAACCACTGTGCTGTCTCCCTTGTAGCTGAACCACTCCCTTGTAGCTGAACCACTCTGTCCTGTGTAGCCTTCCCAAGCCCTTAGGCCTCACCTCTTCCTGTCTCTCTAGAGCCCTGCTCTTAAAATACTGACTCTCCCTGAGGCAGTTACCATCTATCTTAACTGCCTTAAAAATATATCTTTGGGAGCTGGGCGGTAGTGCAGGGGGTTCAGCGCATGTGGCACTAAGTGCAAGGACCCGTAAGGATCCTGGTTTGAGCCCCTGGCTCCCCACCTGCAGGGAAGTAGCTTCACAAGTGAAGAAGCAGGTCTGTAGGTGTCTATCTTTCTCTCCCTCTCTCTGTTTTCCCCTTCTCTCTCCATTTCTCTTGGTCCTATCCAACAACGACAACATCAAGAACAACAATAATAACTACAAAAATAAAACAACAAGGGCAACAAAAGGGAATAAATAAATCATTTAAAATAAATAAATAAAATATATATCTTTTAAATCTTTATTTATTGGATAGAGACAGCCAGAAATCAAGAGGGAAGGAGATAGATACCTGCAGCACTATTAACCACTTGTAAAGCTTTCTCCCTGAGGTGGAGACCGGGTTCCCAGCCCTGATCCTTGCTAGTTGTGACATGTGTACTCAACCAGGTGTGCCACTGCCCAGCCCCTCACAGCTGCCTTTTCACCTTCTTCCCCAGGGGCTCCTGCACCTCCAATTCACTCACCCATTCAGAATGGCTACAATTCCCAATTTCAAGAGTATAGTTTATTGGCATATTGCACCGAAGTTAAGACTCTGGGGTAGGTGGGTGGTGGAGGAGAGTTCAGGTCCCGGAACATGATGGCAGAGGATCTAGTGGGGGTTGTATTGTTGTGTGGTAAACTGGGAAATGTTACGCATGTACAAACTATTGTATTTACTATCAACTATAACACATTAGTCCCCCAATACAAAATTTTTAATTTGAAAAATAGAGTATACTTAGCCTCTTCTGTTCTGGACCTTACAAGACACAGACACATAAATAGATAAGGACAGAAACACACACCACACACATACACCCACACAGAGACCTAAACATATGAAATACGTGTAGAAATCCATCACCTCCTAACACTCATGCAGCTACACACAGAATTCCCACATGTGATCACAAAACACGTAAGCATGGCTGCCAGCCAAAGGACATAAACAAACACAGACATGAACACACACTAGCCTGTACACATGGACTTGGACACATGTGTCCACACACTACACATGCGTGTGGACAATGCATCTACATGTATTGCATGAACATGCACAACCATAAACAACACACACACACACACACACACACATACACACACATACACACACACTTATGCTGTAACTCTACTCTCCCTGACAGACCTGTCCCCAGAGGGTGGAAGGAAGTGAAAGCTGCCCAGGCAGGAAGTGCAGCAGCCCGTACAGCTGTAGAGGGGACTCAGGAAGCAGCCCACTGTCTCGGGAGCTCCTTGGAGGTACTGGGTATCCCCCGGGCTGGGGTCTGCCTGGAGCCCAGAGGGCAGCTGACAAGGAGATTGGCCCTGAAGTGGACTGGTGGGCAGGCAGGGAGGGAGGGAGGATGTGGGCTTCCCCCTGGCAGCTGGTGACCTGTCTGGGGGCCTTAGCTCAGAGTCTCAGATGCCTGGGGCCTAGGCCTTTGTTCTCCATGAATAAGCCACACTTCCAGTTTGCACTCACTGGCTGTGAAAAATGCAACAGGCACAAAGGAAGACATGATCTGGTGGAGGACAGAACATAGCCTTGCCTGCTGACAGACCCATCTCCCCCTTCAGCCTTGAGTACTGGGACATGTCCCAGTCCTTCAGGCTGGGACATGTCCCCAGAGGCTGAGCTGCATGGGTGCTATGGGGTCCCCAGAGAGGCTTGAGGCCTTGGTGGACTCTTGTTGGTTACACTGGGGTGAGAGGAAGCCGGGGCTGCAGCAGCTGATGGGAGGGTGAAGGGTGAGGTGCAGTGGTGCTGGTGTGGTTGTCACCTTCCTCTGTTCTGCCCACAGCTTAGCTGTACACACACGCTGGAGTCTGGAGACTGAAGAATTTAGTGCAGTTGAAGGGGTTGAAGCAGTCTAACTCTCTGACTGGGAAGTAGAGTCCCCACTGTAACTATGTAACTAATGTCAATAGTCATCTAGTTCCTTAAAAATTCCCCCTGGGGTGGCCTCGGGAGGTGGTGCAATGGGTAAGGCTATGGACTCTCAAGCATGAGGTTCCGGGTGTCCTCTGTTTCTCTCTCTCTTTCTCCCCTGCCTCTCTCATAGACAAATAGAAATTTTTAAATTCCCCCCCACCTTGGGGCCAGTCTGTGGCACACCCAGTTAAGCACAACTTGTACTAGGCACACAAGGACTTGTGCAAGGACCCGGGTTTGAGCCCCTGGTTCCCATGTGCAGGGGGAAATCTTCTGGAGTGGTGAAACAGGGTAGCAGGTGTCTCTGTTTCTCTTCCTCTCTAATCTCCCCTCCCCTCTTGATATCTATCTATCTCTATCAAATAAATAAAGATAATACAAATTTTAAAAAAGGCCCTAGTGGGGCCAGTGACTTAGGTCACTTGGATTGTCCTCTGCTTTGCCATGTATGAAACCCAGGTTCGAGCCTGGTCCCCACTACATGGAGAAAGCTTCAATACTGTGGCCTCTTTCACTCTTTCTCTCAGGAAAAAAGAAAAAAAAAGATAAAGAAAAAGGTATTATAGCATGGAATTGTCCCTGAGGTCTTCTGTAGTCTGGATTCTTTCCTCTCAGGCATCCTAAGGTGAAGCCTGCAAAAACAGTTCTTGGATGCCATTCAAATGGATACCCTGGGCAAACTGTCAATTGGAGGGTTTGACCTGAGAGGACTTTTAATAAATAGAAATTTCCTTCTCTTCTTTCATAAGTAGAAATTTCCTTCTCCTCTTTCGTAAGTCACTGCTCACTGCCAGCCAGGACTAGCCACTCTCTGAAGGCTTCCAGAAATTTTGAAAATGCTAACATTCTGAAGTATCCCGGTGATGTTTCTGAGATGGGCTGTCTAGTAATGGATTGTACTATGCTGGCATTCAGTTGGTCTTATCAACCCCACAGCTCAAGTCTTTAGTTCTCGGACAGATTTTTTAATTTTCTTTTTCTTTTTTTTTTTTTTTTTTTGGTATCTTTATTTGATAGAGGCAGCCAAGAATTAAGAGGAAGTAGGAGATAGAGAGGGAGAGGGCCAGAGAAACATCTGCAGCCCTGCTTCACCACTTGCAAAACTTTCCCTCTGCAGGTGGGGGCCAGGAGCACAAACCTGCATCCTCACACATTGTGACATGTGCACTCAACCAGGTACGCCACCACCCAGACCCTGTGACAATTTTTTTTTTTTTTTTTTTTGCCAGGGCACTGTTCAGCTCTGGCTTATGGTGCTGCAGGGGATTGAACTTGGGGCTTTGGAGCCTCAGGCAAGAGTGTCTTTTTGCATAACCATTATGCCATCTACCCTCCGCACCATGACGATTTTTTTTGTAGTTTCTTTTTGCCTTCCGTCTATCTTTTCTTTCTTTCCTTCCTTCCTTTTCTCTCTCCCTTCCTTCTGGAATCTCTGTTATTTGGGAGTCAGATATCCTGAACCAACTAATCATTTGTTTTCTCCAATTTTGTTCCTTCAAAAGGATTTTTTTTTATATTTATTATTTTTTATTGTTGTTGTGGTTATTATTGCTGTTGTTATTGATGTCGTCCTTGCTGGATAGGACAGAGAGAAATCGAGAGAGGAGGGGAGACAGAGAGAGGGGGAGAGAAAGATAGACACCTGCAGACCTGCTTCATCGCCTGTGAAGTGACTCCCCTGCAGGTGGGGAGCTGGGGCCTCCAACCAGGATCCTTACACTGGTCCTTGCACTTTGCACCACATGTGCTTATCCCACTGTGCTACCGCCCGACCCCCTCAAAAGGATTTTGTTTAATAATATATTTTATTATTTTTTTTATAGGACAGAGAGTAATTGGGGGCCCAGGAAGGGAGAAAGACACACCTGCAGCCCTGCTCCACCACTTGTGAAGCTTCCCCCTGGAGGTGGGGCCAGGGGCTCAAACCTGGGTCTGAATGCTTGGTGATGGGTGTGTTTTACCCAGGGTGCCACCATCCAGTACCGTCTGTGGCTTTATTGTGCTGGAGGGCCAATCTGGCTGCCTGATATCCCTGTACTGATTGGTTCTGTTCCGAAGTGAAACATTACAAATGCAGTGGTACTCTCTTGGGGAAACTTTCTTCTGCTCAGGGCTGTTTGAATGTTTACACCTTTCTCTGGTCCTATAAAAGGATCCATTTAAGAATGAACACTGGGGCGGGTGGGGGTGCATGTTACAGTGCACAAGAACTTAGGTTTGAACCCCCGGTCCCCACCTGCAGGGGGAAAGCTTTGTGAGTGGTGAGATAGCTGCAGATGTCTCTCCCTCTCTATCACCCCCTTCCCTCTTGATTTCTGGCTGTCTTTGTCCAATACATACATACATACATACATACATACATACATACACACATACATATATTTATTTACCACCAAGTTTCAGTGAAATAGCTTTCTGGGATATGGTGCTGCTTTGCCATGTGCATAACCCAGGCTCAAACCTGGTTCCCACTGCTTTGAAGTAGAAATACGGGGGGCTGTTCTCTCTCTGTTTCTGTCTCTATCTGGAGGGGGAGGAATTAAAACCGGTTGTTACTGAGAAAAAGCACTAGACATCTGGAGTCCTGAGACCCACCTTGGCAGGGCCAGAGCAAATGAATTCTCTGTGTGTCCCCACTCCTGCTCTTGTCAACAGGACTTGCTATGAACCCAGCGATCTGTTAGGAGTCCCCCCTACCTGTACCCCCATCTAAACCTGGAGATCTTTTTTCAGAGGGGAGTCTGCTGTTGCCTGGAGGGAAGGAGGTTGGGGTTCAGCCCTGAGTTGGAGAGACCATCACCCCCCACCCCCATTCTGACACGGCTGAGCACCTGCACATTTGCTGTTACAGACACCCAGATGCTGCTCCCTCTGTGGCTACTGTCACTGCTGCTGGCCACAGGGCTGCCTCCTATCCTCTCAGCCCCCACCACCCAGGATGTGCGGGAGCAGCTGCTGGCCCAGGAGAGGATGATGCGACTGGGGGGGCAGCTGGTGCTGAGCAGGACCGAGGAGCTGGCCAATGCCAAGCTCATGGCCCTCAAGAGTGCTGAGGTGGAGCGGGCAGCCTCAACCAGCAGCTTCCTGCCCAGCATGCACTTCTTCCAGGCCCGGCACCTCATGGAGCAGAGCCAGGTCTTCCACATCTTGAGAAGGATGCCCAAAGGTAGGGAGGGGCCTGCAGCGTGGAGGCCATTATTGGCCAGGAGGGGCCGAGGAGACAGCATATTGGTTCTGCGAATGAACTTCCAGGCCTGAGACTCTGAGATCCTAGGTTCAATCCCTGGCACTGCCATCAGCCAGTTCTGAATAGTGCTCTGATCTCTCTCTCTACCTCTATCTCTCTCATTAAAATAAAATAATGATTATGCAAAGAAACTCATGCTTGGGGCTTTGAAGTCTAAGGTTCAGTCCCCATCAAGGCCATTAGCTAAAGCTGAGTAGTGCTCTGGTATCTCACACTCCCTCTCTCTCTCTCTGTATGTATGTATCACTCTCATTAAAATAAGATATATAGGGGTGGAGGCAGGCAGTGGCACACCAGGTAAAGCACACATAGTACCAAGTGCAAGGACCCACACAAGGATCCCAGTTCGAGCCCCTGGCTTCCCTGCAGGGAGGTTACTTCACAAGCAGTGAAGCAGGTGTCTTTCTCTCTCCCTCTCTCAATTTCTCTCTGTCTTACCCTATTAAAAAAAAAGAAACAATAATAAAATAAACATGCCTGGGGAGACAGCATAATGACTCTACAAAGAAACTCATGCTTGGGGGTGTGAGGTCTAATGTTCTGTCCCCAACATGGCCCTCAGCCAGAGATGAGCAATGCTCTGGTATTTCTCTCTCTCTCTGTGTGTGATTAAAATAAAATAAACATTGGTGTATTGCACCAAAGTAAAAGACTCTGGGGTGGGAGGGAGGGTTCAGGTCCTGGAACATGATGGCAGAGGAGGACCTAGTGTGGGTTGAACTGTTATGTGGAAAACTGGGAAATGTTATGCATGTACAAACTATTATTTTTTATGGCTGACTGTAAATCATTAATCCCCCAATAAAGAAATTAAAAATAAAACAAACGGGGGCAGATAGGGGCACACCTGGCTGGGTGCACTCATCACAGTGTGCAAGGACCCCAGCTCAAGCCCCTGGTTCCAGTCCGACACACACTTCTCCTTCTCCAGTAGGACCACTTCACAGGCCATCAAATAGGGCTGCAAGGATTCTCTCCATCTCTTTCCTACTCCTCTCTCCCCTCTCAACTTCTGTCTGTCTCTATCCAAAGTAAATAAATAAATATTTCAGAAAAGAATACATAATGGTAAAATAAATACTAATAATAGTTGTGCAAAGAGACACTCCTGCTTGAGGCTCTGAGGTCCCAGGTTCAATCCCCAGCACCAGCATAAACCAGAGCTGAGTAGTGTTCTGGTAAAATAAACAAAACACAACAAACAAACAAAAATCACAAGGCCTAAAATAAAATAAATACTAAGAAAATATATTCAAGGGGGCCAGGTGGTGGAGCACCTGGTTAAGCGTGCGCGCGCGCACACACACACACACACACACACACACACACACACATAGTGCGCAAAGACCAGGGTTCAACCCCCTGGTACCCACTTGCAGGGGGAAAGTTTCATGAGTGGTGAAGCAGGGCTGCGGGTGTCTTTCTGTCTCTGTCTCCACCTCTGCTCTCATTTTCTCCCTGTCTCTATCCAATAATAAATTTAAAAAAATGTATTCAAGAACACTCCACTCAGTCATCCTGTGTCTTGTTCTTGCTGGCAGACTGGTAAGGGGGTGGGGTCTGTAAATGTCTCCCAGCTCATCCTATAAATAGAAACCAAGGGAGCAGGCCTGGGGCTCTGGCTGGACAGCACTAGTCCTCCAGCCTCAGATCATGCTCAGGGCACACAGGGCTGTGCCATGCCCTTCCCCCACCAGAACTCCTGGTGGCAGTACCATGTGTGCTGGGGGCTCAACCCTAGCCAGGTGGATGCAGAGTAGGGAGGATGTCACACTGAAGTCTGTCACAGAGGGGACTCCTACAGTGCCCACTCCTCCTGTCTCTCTGCACATCTCTTCACCACCCCCAGCCTTGACTCTTAGCCTCCCATCTTCTCTCTCTCTCTCTCTCCTCTCTCTCTCTCTCTCTCTCTCTCTCTCTCTCTCTCTCCAGGGGCTGCGTTGCACCTCCATGACTTTGGCATCCTGAACATGGACTGGCTGGTGAAAAACGTGACCTACAGGCCACACTGCCATTTCTGTGTCACTCCCAATGGGACCTTCAACTTCATATTCGCTCACCCGGATCCCCCAACCCCTGTGCCCGGGAAATGTTCCCAGTGGATTTTGCTGGCGGATCACCGCAGGGGGCTACAGAACGTCACGGAGTTTGATCACAGGTGAGAGCTCTGGGTCCCAGGTTCAATCCTCAGCACCATCAGAAGCCAGAGCTGAGCTATGCTCTAGCAGTAAATATGTATCTCTCTCTCACTCTCTCCTTAATATAAAATAAATAAAAATTTGGGGGCCAGGCGATAGTGCAGCAGGTTTAGTGCACATGCGCAAAGGGCAAGGACCGGTGCAAAGATCCCAGTTCCAGCCCCTGGCACCCCACCTTCAGGGGGGTCTCTTTACATGTGGTGAAGCAGGTCTGCAGGGGTCTGCCTTTCTCTCTCCTCTCTGTCTTCCCCTCCTCTCTTCATTTCTCTCTGTCCTATCCAACAATGACAACAATAATAATAACCATAACAATGATAAAAAAACAACAAGAACAAGGGCAACAAAAGGGAAAAATAGCCTCTAGGAGCAGTGGATTTGTGTGCAAGCACCGAGCCCCAGAGCTAACCCTGGAAGCAAAAAATAAATAAACATTAAAAAGAATGTTTATAATAATAATTTACAAAAGTATACATTAAAAATATTTTTCTATTTATTTATTTATTTATTTATTTATTTATTGCTTGTGGAGCTCATTGCCAGCACTACAAGTCTGCTGCTACTGGTGTCCATCTTTTTTTCCATTTTATTGGCTAGGACAGAGAGAAATTGAGAGGGGAACGGGAGACAGAGAGGGAGGGGTGCCAGATGGTGGCACACCTGGTTGAGCTCACATGTTACAGTGTGTGCAAGGACCTGGGTTCAAGCCCCCGGTCCCTACAGGGGGAAATCTTCATGAGTGGTGAAGCAGGGCTGCAAGTATCTCTCTGTCTCTCTCCCTTTCTACCTCCCCCTCCTCTCAATTTCTGTCTGTCTCTATCCAATAAATAAAAGTAATAAAATAAATTTAAGTAAAAAGAGAGAGACACCTGCAGACCTGCTTCACCAACTGTGAAGTGCCCTCCCCCCTGCAGGTGGGGAGAGGGAGCTTTAACCTGGATCCTTGCACAGGTCCTTGTGCTTAGTACTATGTGCTACTGCTTAGTACCGAGTGTACCTTTGACTTAGTGTAAGAGAACACCAGAGCATCATTCTGGCACATGCCTGGCCAGGTACTGAACCCAGGACCTCATGCTTGCAAGTTTGTTACAACCACTTTGTGGGCCATTACAAAAATTAGAAATTAAAAAGAATTACAAATTTTATAACTAAAAACATTTTAAAAAATATTGTCTTTATTTATAGAAGCAGAAATCAAGAGGGAAGGGGGAGACAGAGAGGGAGAGAATGAGAGGCACCTGCAGCCCTGATTTATGCCTCAGGAAGCTTTCTCCCTGCAGGTGCGCACCAGGGGCTGGAACTCCACCATCGCCCGACCCCCAAAAAACTTTTTTTTAAGACAGAGAAATGGAGAGGGGAGGGGGAAGACAGAGAGGGGAGAGAAAGACAGATACCTGCAAGCCTGCTTCAGCACCTGTGAAGCAACTCACCTATAGGTGGGGAGTTGGGGGCTCGAACTGGCATCCTTATGCTGGTCCTTGCACTTTGCACCACCTGCGCTTAACCTGCTGTGCTACTGCCCAAATCCCACTAAAAACATTTTTAAATAGAAACATTTTTTTGAAGTTGTTAGAATATATATATATATATATATATATATATATATATATATATTAATAGAAACATTTTTCAATATTTATTGGGGACTGGGTGGTGGCATGTCCTGCATCTCTCCTGAGTGGAAGAGTCAGGAACAAAGAAGTACTATAGGATGGGGGTGGGGAGAAGGGAAAAGAGCGAACCAATGAGGATTAAACCAATGTCCCTGAGGCAGGGGGGTGCTTAGTTAACAGTGGTTATGTAAATAGAATTCATCATAAGTAATACAAGCGAACCTAATGTGATGATCAAAACAGAAGGTCTTATAAGCAGGATTTAGAAGCATACCAACAGTGGCACACCTGGTTGAGTGCACATGTTATAGCACACAAGGACCCAGGTTCAAATCCCTGGTCCCCACCTGCAGGGGTAAAGCTTCACAAGTGGTGAAGCAGGGCTGCAGGTGTCTCTCTGTCTCTCTCTCTCTGTTTGCTACCCCCTTCTCTCTCGATTTCTGGCTGTCCCTATCCAATAAATAAACAAAGATAATTTTTTTAAAAAATCATTAAAAAAGAAAAAAGTCCACAAGAACTGAGTACATATATATTTATATATATTATATATATTGACTGATTATATATATATATATATATATATATATATTCATTTATGAGAAAGAAGAGAAAGAAAGAGAGAAAGAGAGAAGAGAGAAAGAAAGAACCAGACATCACTCTGATATATATGCTACAAGGGATTGAACTCAGGATCTTGTGCTTGAGAGTCCAACGCTTTATCCACTGCACCATCTCCTGGACCATAATATTTATTAAGATGAGAAAGAGAGGGAGAGGGAGAGGGAGAAAGGGGGGGAAGAGGGAGAGAGAGGGAGGGAGAGAGAGATGGAGAAAGAGGGAGAGAGGGAGAGAGAGAGGAGAGAGGGAAAGAGAGGGCACTTCACCACTTGTGAAGTTTTTCCCCTGCAGGTGGGGTCCAGGGGCCTGAACCCGAGTCCTTGTGCACTGTAATGTGCGCACTCAACCAGGTGTGCCACCCCTGCCCCCGACACCCAACATTTTATTTCTATCCAGGCTTCAGGCATGGTAGTGTCAGCGGGGTAGGAGAGCCTGGTGGGTGGCTGCTCCTCGTGGTGTCCCTTCATGCTCCTGTGTCATGAGCAGACTGCTGCAGGCCTTCACTCTGGTGACTGAGGACCCCGAGGGGACCTACAAGGACCAGGATGCCGTCTGGTCCAAGTTCGAGACCATCTTCCTCACCATCTCGGGCCTGGTGCACTACGCACCGGTGTTCAAAGACTACGTCCTGCAGGCCCTGCTCGAGCTCCACCAGGACAGAGTGCTCTACCTGGAGCTGCGTGCCATGCTCTTCCCGGTGAGTGATTGGGCGCAGGGTGGGCGTGCAGGGAAGGCAGGGTGCAGGGCTTAGCATAACCCCCACCACCACCACCACCAGCCTTCTTTAAGGAGCAGTTGTTCCAGGGGACCCAGCAACTTTAAAAAAACAGGGCTGGGGAGACAGTATAATGGTTCTGCAAAAGACTCTCATGCCTGGGAGCCAGGCGGTAGCTCCAGGACCGGCCTAAGAATTCCGGTTTGAGTCCCCGACTCCCCACCTGCAGGGGGGTCGCTTCACAAGTGATGAAGCAGTTCTGCAGGTGTCTTTCTCTTCCCCTCTCTGTCTTCCCTTCCTCTCTCCGTTTCTCTCTGTCCTATCCAACAACAACGACATCAATAGCAACAACAATAATAACAACAACAAAACAACAAGGGCAATGAAAGGGAATTAAAAAAAAAAAAAAAGGCTGCCAGGAGTAGTGGATTTGTAGTGCAGGCACCAAGTCCCAGCAGTAATCCTGGAGGTAAAATTTATATATATATATATATATATATATATATATATATATATATATGTATGTATTTTTTTTCAGCTATCAAACAACACACATACACTCACACGGTTTTTTGTGTTTTTTTTTTTTTAAGAGTCTCATCATTTATTAACAAGAAAGAAGGAGAGAGAGAAAGAACAAGACATTACTCTGGTACATGTGCTGCTGGGGATTGAACCCAGTATGTCCTGGTTGAAAGTCCAATGCTGGGGGTCGGGCGGTGGCGCAGTGGGTTAAGCGCACGTGGCGCAAAGCACAGGGACCGGTGTAAGGATCCCGGTTCGAGCCCCCGGCTCCCCACCTGCAGGGGAGTCGCTTCACGGGCGGTGAAGCAGGTCTGCAGGTGTCTTTCTCTCCCCTCTCTCTCTGTCTTCCCCTCCTCTCTCTATTTCTCTCTGTCCTATCCAACAACAAAGCAACGTCAACAATGGCAATAATAACCGCAATGAGGCTGCAACAACTAGGGCAACAAAAAGGGGGGAAAATGGCCTCCAGGAGCGGTGGATTCATGGTGCAGGCACCGAGCCCAGCAATAACCCTGGAGGAGAAAAAAAAAAAAAAAAAGTCCAATGCTTTATTCACTGCGCCACCTCCTGGAAAACCGATTTATTTATTAAGGAGAGGGTACATGCAAAGCTAGGGACCTCATGCTTGAGAGCCACTCTATCAGATCTCTCTCTTACCTTTATTTTATCTGATGGACAGAGAGAGAGAGAGACACCTACCTGCAGATTTTTTTTTTTTTTTTACCAGACCACTGCTCAGCTCTGGTTTATGGGGTACTCGGATTGAACCTGGGACTTCGGAGCCACAGGCACAAGAGTCTCTTTGCACAACCATTATGCTATCTGCTCCGCCCAGAGAGAGAGAGAGACATCTGAAGCTTTGCTTCACCACTGGTGAATGTTCCCCCTGCAGGTGGGGACCGGGAGCTTGAACCCAGGTTCTTGCACAGTAATGTGTGCGCTTAACCAGGTGCACCACCACCTGGCCCTCCTGCAGACCTTCTTTAACGCGTCCCCGCAAGCAGGTGGGGAGCTTGGGAGCTGGGGAGATGGAACCAGGTCCTTGAACAAAGTACCATGTGTATTTAACCTGGTGCCCAGGGCCCGACCCCCTCCACCCCTTCAGGGCACTGGGTTTCTGCTCTTCACTTGGGGTTGCTGCCCACTCCTCCTCCCTCCATTGTCCCCCTGCCAGCCTTCCTGGGGGTGGGGGAGGCCGGTGCAGCTTGGGGAATCCTTGGCTGAGGCTGAAGTGGAACTAGGGTCTGACCATTTGTTGGGGGCGGGGCCTGACCCTGGAACAAAGGCCTCTTGCCCCGGGAGACTCGGCCTCTATTGGCAGAGTTGGGGCAGGGTGAGCTTCAGCTTATCAGCAGCCAAAGACCAGCCCGGGAGCAGGGATTCTTTCCCGCCGTCTTGCCTGGTGCTCCCCCTTGACTCAGAGCTCAGGGGAGCGCTGATCTTCAGACTCTCATTGTGTTACTAATACCCAGCAACAAAGGCCGAGGGGCTGTGAGCTGAGTTCCACAGGCCCCTCCCCCAGCCTGCACCCCGTGGACAGCCCCCACCCCCACACCAAACGGTGAGGGTAGCCTAGTCTATACAGCCTCTCCTGGGTGGCAACTACAGTACAGACTCTTTCATTTATTTTTTATTATTTCTTTATCATTGGGGAGAGAAATTGAGAGGAGAGGGGGAGATGGAAAGGGAGAGACAGAGAGTTGCCTGCAGCCCTGCTTCATCACCCCTGAAGTTTCTGTCTGCAGGTGGGGAGCAAGGCTCAAACCCTGGTCCTCGCACATGATAATATATGTACTTACCCAGGGGTGCTACTGCCTGGCTCCCGACATAAATAAAGTCTTAAAAAATATTTTTTTCTGTCTTTCTTTTTTGGATGTTTCTTTCTTTTCTTTTTCTTTTTCTTTTCTTTTTTGCCTCCAGGGCTCAGTGCCTGCTTTACGAATCCACTGCTCCTGGAGGCCATTTTCCCCTTTTGTTGGCCTTGTTGTCTATAGTTGTTGTTGTTGTTGATGGATAGGACAAAGAGAAATGGAGAGAGGAGGAGAAGACAGAGGGGGAGAAAAAAAGAAAGATAGACACCTGCAGCCCTGCTTCACTACTTGTGAAGTGACTCCCTGCAGGTGGGGAGCCCAGGGCTCAAACCAGATCCTTGTGCTACTCCTTGTGCTTTGTGCCATGTGCACTTAACCCACTGCGCTACCACCTGGCCCCCTCTTTCTTTCTTTTTTTTTTATTATTTATTTTCTCTTTTGTTGCCCTTGCTGTTTTTTTATTGTTGTTGTAGGTGTCATCATTGTTGGATAGGACAGAGAGAAATGGAGAGAGGAGGGGAAGACAGAGGGGGAGAGAAACGTAGACACCTGCAGACCTGCTTCACCGCCTGTGAAGCGACTTCCATGCAGGTGGGAAGCTGGGGGCTCAAACCAGGATCCTTATGCCAGTCCTTGCGCTTTGCACCATGTGTGCTTAACCCACTGCGCTACCGCCTGACCCCCCTTTCTTTTTTAAAAAATAATTTTACTATTGGGTAGAAACAGAAATTTAGAGGGAAGGGCAGATAGAGGGGGAGAGACAGAGAGACCCCTGCAGCCCTGCTCCACCACTCATGAAGCTTTCCCCCTGCAGGTGGGGTGCGGGCTTGAACCGGGGTCTTTGTGCATTTTAATGTGAGTAGTTAACCAGGTGTGCCACCAGCTGGTTCCGATAAATAAAATCTTTTTTTTTTTTTGTTAATGCCTTGCTGAGCTCTGGCTGATGGTGGTGTAGGGGATTGAACCTGGGACTTTGGAGCCTCAGGCATGACAGTCTCTTTGCAGAACCATTATACTATCTACCCCTCAGTAAAATCTTTAAAAATAAAAATTAAATTAATTAAAAGACTTGAACTGGGGAGATAGCATAATGGTTCTGGAGAATTTCAGGCTTGAAAGTCTCAATCCCTAGCACCACCAGAACACAGTCTCTCTCCCTCTGTGTCCGTTTCCCTTTACATCTCTCTCTCATTCAAATAAATAAAATATTTTTAAGTTTTTTTAAATTTATTTATTTGTTGGATAGAGACAGCCAGAAATTGAGAGGTGAGGGAGAGATATAGAGGGAGAGAGAGACAGAGAGAGGGAGAGAGACAACTGCAGCCCTGCCTTACCACTTGCAAAGCTTTCCCCCTGCAGGTGAAGTGGTCCCTGGTGGGACTTGAACCTAGGTCCTTGTCCATTGTAACACGTGTTACAATGCGCTCAACCAGGTGTGCCACCACCAGGTACTAAATACATTTCTTAAAAAACATTTGTTTTGGGGGTCGGCCGGTAGCGCAGCAGGTTAAGCACAAGGACCAGTGTAAGGATCCTGGTTCAAGCCCCCAGCTCCCCACCTGCAGCGGGGGGGTCACTTCACAAGTGGTGAAGCAGGTCTGCAGATGTCTTTCTCTCCCCCTCTCTGTCTTCCCCTCCTCTCTCCATTTCTCTCTATCCTATGCAACAACAATGGCATCAATAACAACAACAATAATAACTACAACAATAAAACAAGGGCAACAAAAGGGAAAAAAATATATATATGAGTAGTTGTTAATTAAAAAAAACCAAAACATTTATTTTATGAGACAGAGACAGAAAGAGAGAGAGAGAGAGAGAGAGAGAGAGGCAGGCCAAGACCAGAGCAGGGTGCTGGGTTCTGAGCCTATCACCCTTTGTGGAGCCTTGGCATGCAGGTCCTGTGCTCTCTCCCTGACCACTCATGTGACAAGTGGTTGTGGGGGCGGGGAGTAGAGAGCATAATGGTTATGCAAACAGACTGTCAGATCTGAGGCTCCAAAGCCCCAGGTTCAATCCCCGGCACCACCATAGGCCAGAGCTGAGCAGTGCTCTGGTTAAAAACAAATAAACAAACAAACAAACAAAGTCTACAAGTGGTTGTGGCCACCTTGGGGTTACTCCACCAGCAGGTGGTATCATGGGCATATGTATAGTGTATCAGGCCCTTGGGCCCTCTCCCCAGCTGAGCTGCCCTCAGGACACAAGTCTGTCCACTTTACAGATGCCAAGCACTGTTCTAGACACAGGGACTCAGCAGGGACATGCCGGGCGGGTACCCTGACCTCATGGCATTAAAAAGTGTTGTCCTGGCCAAGTCCAGGGCTTCTGGATCATGCCCGACACCTTGAGGCCTGTGAACAGGAGTGATGGGGCCAGGGAGCCACCTTGCTGTCCTCTGACGTCTGCTGGGGTCCTGCCTTCCCAGGTTTACGAACTGGATGGTTCGCTCCATGACCGGAAGTGGTCAGTGAGGACTTACAAAGAGATGGCTTGCCAGTTCATGGAGCAGCACCCCGACTTTCTTGGCCTCAAAATCATTTATTCGGATCACAGGTGAGAGAACTGGGTGAAAGAGAGGCAAGGGGGTGGGGAACAGCACAGTGACTCTGCAAGAGATTTTCATACCCGAGGCTCTGAGGTCCCAGGTTCAACCCCCAGCACCAACATCAGCCAGAGCTGAGCAGGGCTCTTGTTTCTCTCTCTCTCTCTCTGACTCTCACACTCTGTCTTTCTTTATTCCTTCTTTATTTTGAGCATTCAAAAATAAATAAGAGTATGTGGTTTGGAAGGTGGTGCAGTGGATAAAGCATTGGATTTTCAAGCATGAGGTCCTGAGTTCAATCCCTGACAGCACGTGTACCAGAGTGATGTCTGGTTCTTTCTCTCTCTCTCCTCCTATCTTTCCCATAAGTAAATGAATAAAAGCCTAAATAAATAAGTAGACTAAGCCATAAGGGGGGGGTGCAAGAGTAGGGGGAATGGGTCTTTTCTTTTCCTTCCTTCCTTCCTTCCTTCTTTCCTCCCTCCCTCCCTCTCTCCCTCCCTCCCTTCCTTCCTTTCTCTTTTTATGATAGAGTCAGAAATGTGGAGGAGAGCAGAGAGACTGCCCTTCTGCTCCACTGCTTGTGAAGCTTCTCCTCTGCAGGTGAGGACCCGGGGCTTTCCACATGGATTGCTCTGTGCTCTATGTGGTACGCCACCACCTGGCTCCTAAAGCTTATTTTTCCTTTCGATTCTTTTTCCTTTCTTTTCTCTCTCTCTCTCTCTCTCTTCTCCACGGTGTTGTTGGGGCTTGATACCAGCACTACGAATCCACTGCTCCTGGCAGCCATTTTTAGTTTTTTTCTATTTTATTGGATAAGACAGAGAGAAATTGGGGAGGGGGGAGACAGAAAGAGAAAGAGAAACACCTTCAGCCCTGCTTTACCACTTGTGAAGCTTTCACCCTGAAAGTGGGGAGCCGGGGGCTTGAACCCTGGTCCTTATGTGGGTCCTTGTGCTTAGTACTATGTGCTCTTAACTGGGTGTGCCACCGCCCAGCCCCCTCCTTTGAAGCCTTACCAAAGTGCTGTGCCTCATCTGATAGGACAGAAGGCATGAGGCCCATGACAGCTCGGGCAAGAGACCAGGGCAGCTGCCCCAAGGGGTGGTGCATAGGGCACTGCGCTCTGTGGGATAGCCTGGGTTCTGGGAGTCCTCCTACCTCCTGCAGGCCTAGGTGCTCCTGAGTGCTCCTCAGCTAGCTGGGTCCCCACTCCCCCCACCCCCCAGGCTCCAGGCTCCAGGCTCCAGGCTGCAGCGGCAGGTGTGATGGAGGGGGAAGCAGGGCACGGAGGCCCAGAGACTTGCCCGTGGTCTGGAGGCCTTGGCTCCTTGTCTCCTTTGCCACACTGCCTGGGCCTCTCTGGGGATAAGAGAGGGGGTACAGAGAGTAGCAGAGGGCGTGGGCGGGAGACTTGGGCCTTGCTGGGCCTGGGGAGGAGGGGTCAGACTGTGGGGGCCTGTGCAACTTGCAGGCAAGCAGCAGGCAGACAGCTTCTGCACAGTTACCCGGTGGACAGACAGACAGCCTCTGTAGGCATCCAGCAGACACAGTCTCTGAATGGCTCATCCAGTGGACAGACAGCCTCCTTACATGTATCCAGGGGATAGACAGCCTCTGTATTGGTATCCACCATACAGACAGGTTCTGTACAGGCCTTCAAGGGACTGACAGACAGGCTCTCTGCAGGTATCCAGCTGGCAGACAGACAGACAGACAGACAGATTCTATACAGGTCTTCAGTGGACTGACAGGTTTTTAAATTATTATTTATTTATTTATTTATTTATTTATTTCCTTATGTTGCCCTTGTTTTATTGTTGTAGTTATTATTGTTGTCATTGTTGGATAGGACAGAGAGAAATGGAGAGAGGAGGGGAAGACAGAGAGTGGGAAAGGAAGATAGTCACCGGCAGACCTGCTTCACCGTCTATGAAGAGACTCCCCTGCAGGTGGGGAGCCGGGGGCTGGGACTGGGATCCTTAAGCTGGTCCTTGTGCTTTGCACCATGTGCACTTAACCCCACTGCACTACCGCCCAACTCCTAGACTGACAGACTTTCTGCAGGCATCCAAAAGACAGACAAGACAGACTGCGTGTCTTCAATGGACCGACAGACAAGTCTTGCCCCTAGGGGTCCAGCAGACAGACTGGGGGTGGGGGGGTTCCTGGGCAGCACCAAGTCTCTGCCATTACTCCTGTCTCTGCCTCTGTCTCTGTCTGTCTCTGTCTCCCGCAGATTCCGAAGCACGTCCCTTGTGGCGCAGTCAGTACAGGCCGCCATGGAGCTGAGGGCCAGCTTTCCTAGAACGGTGGCTGGCTTCGACCTGGTAACATCTCTGGACAGCCTGGCTGTCCAACCCCCACCACCATCCCCAGCCTTCTGCAGAGGAGGCCTGAGCCTCCCAGCCTGGCGGGGGGGGGGGGGGGTGGGCATGGGAAGGAGAAGGGAGAACAGAGCAGCTGTCTGGAGATAGGAGTCCCTGACTAAGGCAGGCCTTCGGGGGACTGTGCAGCAGTGCTGGGCCTGGGCCCATTGGCCCCAGTGATGCCTTCACCTAGTGGAGAAGCAGTGGCTGTGGACAGCTCCTACTCCCAGTGAGGAAGCCAGTGGGTCTGGACATTTTTTTTTTTTTTTTGCCTCCAGGATTATTACTGGGGCTCACTGCCAGCACTATGAATCCACTGCTCCTGACTGCCATTTTCCCCCCATTTTATTGGACAGCACAGAGAGAAATTGAGAGAGCAGGGGGAGGTCAGGGGTAGATAGCGTAATGGTTATGCAGAGACTCTCATGCCTGAGGCTCCTAAGTCCCAGGTTCAATCCCCCACACCACCATGAGCCAGAGCTGATTAGTGCTCTGGTTTAAAAAGAGAGAGAGGGGGCTGGGCAGTAGCTCAGTGGGTTAAGCGCACATGGCACAAAGCACAAGAACAGACAAAGATCCCGGTTCAAGCCCCAGCTCCCCACCTGCAGGGGGGTTGCTTCACAAGCCATGAAGTAGGTCTGCAGGTGTCTTTCTCTCCCCCTCTTTTTCTTCCCCTCCTCTCTCCATTTCTCTCTGTCCTATCCAACAGCAACAATGGCTAGAACAATAACAACAACCACAACAAGGGCAACAAAAAAAATGGCTGCCAGGAGCAGTGGATTCATAGTGCTGGCACTGAGCCCCAGTGATAACCCCAGAGGCAAAAATAAAAAAGAGAGAGAGAGAAAGCGAGAGGAGGGGAGGTAGAGAGGGAAAGAAAATGGGCAGGCAGTAGAATACCCGGTTAAGTGCACATAGTTCTAAGCACAAGGACCCACACAAGGATCCTGGTTTGAATCCCCCACCCCCCACCTGCAGGGGGGAAGCTTTGCAAGTGTTGAAACAGAGCTGTATGTATCTCTTTCTCTCTCCCTCCCTATCCCAGTGGTAATCCTAGAAGGAAAAAAAAAAGAGGGAGAGAAAAAGAGAGAGCTGCAGAGCTGCTCCACTGCTCGTGTCTCCTCGAAGAGGGGAGTGGGCACTTCTTCTTCTAGCGTTTGCCCTTCTTCCGTAGCCAGTCAACAGCGTCAGGTTGAGCCTGATGTAACGTTTCGAGACCTCCTTTGAATCTGGAGAGGTGGCAGTCGTTGACTATGTGGGTCATAGTCTGTCTGGCACTCAAACCCGGGTTCTTGCAACTTAAGCTGGAGCACCACAGTCTGGCCCCGTGAGACAAAGGCTTTAAGCGATAAGACACAGCACTTGAGACAAGGGTCTGGGGCTGTAGAGGGGGGCATCCACGGGGAGGCCAGGGCCAGGCAGGTGCCCACACACCCCTTCATGCCCCCACAGGTGGGACGAGAGGACACTGGCCGCTCACTGTATTACTACAGGGAGGCTCTGGGCATCCCTGCTTCGCATGGCTTTCCGCTGCCTTACTTCTTCCACGCTGGAGAGACAAGTAAGGGGAGAGGTGGGCTGCATTCCAGCAGGAGTTCACAGGGCCAAGGTGAAGGGGGATCTGGGAAGGGCTGACAGCCCCAGGGACACAAGAGTAGCCGTGTAAGCATGAGCTCTGGCTTATGAGGTGCTGGGGATTGAACCTGGAACTTTGGAGCCTCAGGCATGAAAGTCTTTATTATTTATTTCCTCCAGGGTTATTGCTGAGGCTTGGTGCCAGCACTACAAATCCACTGCTCTTGGCGGCTATTTTTTCCATTTTATTGGACAGGACAGAGAGAAATTGAAAGAGGAGGAGAGGGGGGAGACAGAGAGGGAGAGAGAAAAGAGAGACACCTGCAGACCAGCTTCACTGCTTCTGAAGTGTCCCCCCTGCAGGTAGGGAGCTGGGGCTTAAACAGGGATCCTTGTTTGGGTTCTTGCACTTCATACTGTGTGCGCTTAACCAGGTACGCCACTGCCCGGCTCCTTGGCTCTGGCTTACGCGGTGCTGGGGGTTGAACCTAGGACTTTGGAGCCTCAGGCATGAAAGACTTTTTGCAGAACCACTGTGTTATCTCCCCAGCCTTTCACATGTACTTTTAACCCTAAAACTATTCTCTCACCACACATTTCCCCCCCCCGGTTCTCTATTTCCTCATTATTATCTTTATCATTAAACTAAGTTTGACTTTTTAATTTGCTTTTTATTTATTTGCTCTAGAGACAGAGAATTTAGAGGGAAGGCAAAGAGAGAGGGACAGAGACACCCGCAGTACTGCTCCACTGCTCTTGAAGCATGAAAATATGTATGCCACTGCCCCTGCCCCTGCCCCCCCTTTTTTTCCTTTAACCATTGCTCAGCTTTGGCTTATGGTGATGCAGGGGATTGGACCTGGGATGAAAATATTTTGCGGGAGTCCGGCAGTAGTGCACATGATGCCAAGTGCAAGGACCAGCCTGAGGATCCCGGTTCAAGCCCCTGGCTCCCCACCTGCAGGAAGGTCGCTTCACAAGTGGTGGAGCAGGTCTGCAGGTGTCTATCTTTATCTCTCCCCTCTGTCTTTCCCTCCTCTCTTCATTTCTGTCTGTCCTATCCAACAACGATGATACCAATAACTACAACAACAACAAAAACAACAAGGGCAACAAAAAGGAAAGAAATAAATATTTTAAAAATCTTTCAAGAAAAGGAAAATATTTTGCAGGGAGCTGGGTGGTAGCTCACCTGGTTAAACACTCGCATTACAGTGCACAAGGACCCAGGTTCAAGCCCCTGGTCCCCACCTGCAGGGGGAAAGCTTCAAGAGTGGTGAAGCAGGGCTGCAGGTGTCTCTCTGTCTCTCTTCCTCTCTGTCACCCTCATCCCTCTCAATTTCTGTCTGTCTCTATCCAATAAATAAAGATAATAAAAAATTTTCCTTTTTGTTGCCCTTGTTGTTTTATTGTTGTAGTTATAACTACTGTTGTATTGATATCATCGTTGCTGAATTGGACAGAGAGAAATGGAGAGAGGAGGGGAAGACAGAGAGGGGGAGAGAAAGATAGACACCTGCAGACTTGCTTCACCGCTTGTGAAGCAACTCCCCTGCAGATGGGGAGCCGGGGGCTCGAACCGGGATTGCTCTGCTGGTCCTTGCTCTTTGTGTTGCTGCCTGGCCCCCTGTGGTCACAGTCTTAGGTCACATTTTCATCTTGTTCACTTACCTTGTTTACTTTTTGTTTCTCTTCCTCCTCCTCTCCTCCTCTCCTTCCCCTCCACCATCTTTATATCATTTTTATTACTGTTTTAGTACTGATTTACAAGATTGCAGAGCCTAGTTTCACACTCCCACCCCCAAATCCTGTGTCCCCACCCACCTAGCAGTAACCACCATTGTTCTCCTAAGGTCCATCCAGTAGTTGTCTTTCAGGCGCCTCTTTCCTTACTTCACTAAGAGTATTCACCTCCAGTACCATCCATTTTGTCCCAAAGGACACAACATAATCTGTTTTCATTGCAGAGTAGTATTCCATGGAGTATATATCTTCATATATAACTTTATATATAACTTCTTTATCCAGTCATCTGATGATGGCATCTAGGCTGCTTCCACTCCTTGGCGAGTGTAGAAAATACAGCTATGAACACAGGGGTGTGTATATCCTTTCTAATTAGTGTTTGAGTGTCCACTGGATAAATGCCTAAGGGGGGGCATTGCTGGATCATAAGGTGCTTTTATTTTCATTTGTTTAAGGACCATCCATTACAGTTTCTTTTCTTTTTTTTTTTCTTTTGGTTTTTTATTATTGGATACAGAGAGAGAAATTGAGGAGGGAGAGGGAGAGATACAGACAGAGAATCAGAGAGACACCTGCAGCCCTGCTTTACCACTTGCGAAGCTTCCCTGCAGGTGGGGACCAGGGGCTTGAACCTGGGTCCTTGCTCATTGTAATGTGAGTGCTTAACCAGGTGCACCACCGCCTGCCCCTACAGTTTCTTTTAAAAGTTTCATTTATTTATCAATGGCGGGGGGGAGACACTAGAGTATCACCTTGACACTTGTTGAACTCAGGACCTCCGGCTTGAGGGCTTATCACCTTATCCATTGAGCCACCTCCAGAAATCTTCCTTAGTCTTCTAAAGGGTCTGTACCTGTTTGTATTCCACCAGCAGTGAAACAGAATTCTCTCTTCCTCTACAACCTCACTGACACCTGTTATTTTCTGTCTGGGTTATACATTGCCTTGTTTCTTTATGTCGCATACAAGTTCACCCTGCATTCCAATTCCTTGTTTAAGACTTTCCCTGGTGGGGGCCAGACAGTGGTATACTCAGTTGAGCATACTTGTGACCTGGGTTTACCCCCACTCTCCACCTTCAAGGGGAACATTTCATGAAAAGTGAAGAAGGTATGCAGGTGTTTCTCTTTCTCTTTCCCTCTCTATTTCTCTTTTCCTTTCTATCTTCCCCTCCCAGAAAGAGAGAAAGAAAGAAAGAAAGAAAGAAAGAAAGGAAGGAAGGAAGGAAGGGGCTGGGTGATGGTGCACCTGGTTGAGTGCACATGTTACAGTGCACAAGGATCCGAGTTTGAGCCTCTAGTCCCCCACCTGCAGGGAGAAAGCTTTGCAAGTGGTAAAGCAGGGCCACAGGTGTCTCTCTGTCTCTGTCTCTCTCTATCTCCCCTCTCGATTTCTGGTTGTCTCTATCTAATAAATAAATAAAGATAATAATAAAAATGTCTTCCTTTTATTTTTTTACTATGTGCACTTAACCAGATGCGTCACTGCCAGGCCCCCTTTAATTTTTTTAAAGATGGATAAATTGTTGAATTTTTTTCTTAAGGTACATACCTTTTTAAATTTAATTTAATTTAATTTATTACTGGATAGAGACAGAAATTGAGAGGGAAGGGAGAGATAGAGAGGGAGAGAGACAGAGAGACATTTGCAGCCCTGCTTCACTGCTTGTGAATCTTTCCCCTGCAGGTGGGGACCAGGGGCTGGAACCCCGGTCCTTGTGCTCTGTAATGTGTGCGCTCAACCAGGTGTCACCATCTGGCCCCAAGCTGTTTTCATTTTTAAATCCAAAAGTAATTCCTGAGTGGCAATCCCTTTACTTTTTTTTTTTAATAGTGATAATGATTAACAAGATTGTAAGATACAGGGGTGCAGTTCCCATCACCATCCCCTCTCAATTTCTCTCCATCTTATCAAATGAAAGAAGAAAAAAAAAAAAAGGAAAAAGTGGCCACTAGAAGTGATGGTTTTATCTCAGGCACCAAGCCCCAGAGATAACCCTGATGGCAAAAATAAATAAATAAATAAAACAAAATAATATAACGTCCTCCTGATGGCGACCTAGCAGACTGTGGTGGAGAAGGTATTAGGCTCTCAGGCATGAAGGCTTGGGTTCTGGGGGCTGGGGGTTCAAAACCTTGTCTGTGGTGATCTGTGGTCAGAGCCTCCTTCCCCCCAACTGAAGGCTCTCCTTTCCCTCCCCACCAGACTGGCAGGGCTCTCCTGTAGACAGAAACCTTCTGGATGCCCTGATACTCAACTCTACCAGGATTGGCCATGGATTTGCTCTGACCAAGCACCCTGCGGTCTGGGCAGACTTGTGGAAGAAAGGCATCCCTATAGAAGTCTGCCCCATCTCCAACCAGGTCTGCTGGTCTCTGCTGACCCCAGCTCTCCTTCTGTAATGTCTGTCCTGCACTTACCTGCTTTGTTTTCTTTCCTGCTTACTAGAGCTTGAGAGTCAGAGATAGAGAGGAAGGGAGAGAGAAGGAGAGACACCTGTAACACTTTTAACAAAGTTTCTCCCCAGCAGGTGGGGACTGGGGTCTTGAACTCTGATCCTTGCACATGGTAACATGAGCTCTCTCTCTCTCTCTCTTTCCTCTGGCTTTTTAAACATTTTATTTATTTATTGGATAGAGGCAGAGAAATTGAGAGGGATAGGGAAGATGGTGAGGAAGAGAGACAGAGAGACACCTTCATCACTCCTTCACCACTTGCAAAGCTTTCCAACTGCCGATGGGGTGTGGGGGCTCCTTGCGCATTGTAATGTGTGTACTTAACCAGGTGTGCCACCACCTGGCCTCAAGCTGTCTACTCAGTGAGCCAGCACCAGCCCCCACGGTGATATTATTATCATTATTATTAACTGGAGGGCTAATAGTTTACAGTACACTTGGTGAGACATGAATATGTTATTATTATCATAGTTATCAGTATCAGTACTGCTGTTATATATTTACTAGTGCTGGGGATTGAACCTGGGACTTTGGATCCTCGGCCATGAAACCCTTTTGCAGAACCACCATGCTATCTGTCTTTTTTTATATTATTATTATTGTTAACTTCACTTTCTCTTTTGTTATCTTTAATCATATTTTTGTTTACTTCTTATTGAATAGAGACAGAGAAATTGAGAGGGAAGGGGGAGAGAGAGGGAAAGAAACAGAGAGAAATTGAGAAGCGAAGAGGAGATAGAAGGGGAGAGAGACAGAGAGACACCTGCAGCCCTGCTTCACTACCTGAAGCTTCCCCCTGCAGGTGGGGAGCAGGGGCTTGAACCTGGGTCTTTGCGCACTGGAATGTGTGCGTTTAACCAGGTGCACCACTGCCTGGCCCCTTCTTTCTTCCTTTCTCCTTTCCTTTCCCATCCTTCCCCTCCCCTCCCCTTCCCCTCCCTCCTTCCCTCTTCCCTTTATCCTGTCTTTCTTCCCTTCCCCAAAGATGCAGTATGTGGGTCCATTCAATGTCGGAACTTAGGACATCATGCCTGAAAGTCCAGTATTTTCTTTCTGCTCCCCTCCCTGACACCAGGTGCTGAAGCTGGTGGCCGATTTGAGGAACCACCCGGCCGCTGTGCTGATGGCCACTGGCTATCCCCTGGTGGTCAGCTCTGACGACCCTGCTGTCTTCGGTGCCAGTGGCTTGTCCTATGATTTCTATGAGGCTTTCATGGGCATCGGAGGCCTGGAGGCTGACCTCAGGACACTCAAGCAGCTGGCCATCAACTCCATCAAGTGAGTGTCCCAGCCAGCCCAGCCCAGCCCAGCCCTGCTCCCTGCCTCTTCTCTGCCTGCCCCCCCAGGCCCATTCTCGCCGCCCTGGCTCCCCCCTTCTCCTTTGGTGGTTCCTGTCAGTTTTCCCTGCACTTTCTCCTTCACGATGGCTCTCAGCCGGGTGCAGGACTGGGCTATGCAGCACCTGGGCCTCCCTGTTTCCCTCCCCAGGGCTGAGCTGGGCCCCCCTTTCCCTTGCAGGTACAGTGCCCTGCTGCCAGGGGAGAGGAAGGCTGCCCTGCACCTCTGGGAGCAGAGCTGGGACACCTTCATAGCCGAGCTGGCCGGGACCTCAGACTGAGCACACAGGGGTCCCAGGCACCCTCTTCCTCCTCCACCAACTTCTTCATCCTGAGTCCACTTAGGTCGCATCCTTGCCCCCTCCGTCTCTCTCTAAAAACTGCTCCTGTGAAGGCCAGCTGAGCACTGCAGCCACATTGCTTGGTCTCTCAGTGAACTGGAGATGTTGACCATTTTGAATGATGCCTATTTAAAAATGATTTTACTTACTTATGGGGCCCGGGAGGTGGTGCAGTGGATAAAGTGTTGGACTTTCAAGGGTGAGGTCCAGAGTTCAGTCCCTGGCATTGCAGGCTCTGATTTTCTTCCTCTCATTAATAAACTTCTTTGACTTTCTTTTTCTTTAGAAATATTTTTATTGGGGGCTGGGTTCTGGGAGCTCGGTGGTGGTGCACCAGGTTAAGTGCACATAATACTAAGCACAAAGACTCTCTCAGTGTCTTTCTGTCCTATTCAATAATAATATATATATTTACTTTATTATTGGATAGAGACAGAGAGAAACTGAGATGAGAAGGGGAAATAGGGAGAAAGACAGAGAGACACCCGCAGCCCTGCTTCACCACTCGTGAAGCTTTCCCCTGGCAAGTGGGGACTGGGGGGTCGAACCCCAGGTCCTTGTGCACTGTAACATGTGTGCTCAACCAGGTGGACCACCACCCGGCCCCAGTTATATCTTCTTATGACAGAACAAAGAGGAGAAAGAGAGAGAGAGAGAGAGAACTCTCTTTCTGCCAGCCTGGTACCCTTGATGCCAAGGAATGAACTCAGCACCTCCTGCCTACGAGTCCAGCACCTCATCCACTGCTCCATCTCTTCTGAGATCTGGACCCAGCTCACCTGACCTCGAGTGCTGTAAATGTAGGCAAGCTTTTTCCCTGGACCAACCTCCCCTTTCTCCTCTTTGTCCTCTCAAGAGCCTACCTCCTTCCCCAACAGAATGCATATTTTCCCTCCTTTTACCAGAGCACTGCTCAGCTCTGGCTAACAGTGGTGGGTGGTGTGGGGGGTGGGTGTGGGGGTGGGAGGGGTGTTGATCCTGGGACTTTTGGAACCTCAGGCATGAGAGTCTTTTGCATAACTATTATGCTGTCTACCCCTACCCATAAAGTCTTTTATTATTTTTTTTATTATCTTTATTTATTGACTGGTTAGAGACAGCCAGAAATTGAGAGGGAGGGAAAGAGACAGAGAGACACCTGCAGCCCTGCTTCATCATTCACAAAACTTTCCCCCTGCAGGTGGAGACTGGGGGTCTCAAACCTGGGTCTTTGTGCACTGTAGAGTATGTGCTTAAACAGGTGTGCCACCACCAGACCTCCAGAATGACTTACTAGAATGACATGAAAACCTATCTCTCCACTGTTCACACACCACAGAATCACCTAGCCTCGCTCCCAGGGTTATCCAGAGTGTGTAGCCTACTATTTTTTTTCTTTATTGGGGGATTAATAGTTCACAGTTGATAGTAAAATACAATAGTTTGTACATGCATGACATGACAGTTCTCCGTTTTCCACATGACAATTCAATCCCCACTAGGTCCTCCTCTGCCATCATGTTCCAGGACCTGAACCCTCCCCCACCCCAGAGTCTTTTACTTTGGAGTAATACACCAACTCCAGTCTAAGTTCTGCTTTGAGTTTTCCCTTCTGATCTTGTTTTTTTTTTAAGTATTTATTTATTCCCTTTTGTTGCCCTTATTGTTGTTTTTTATTGCTGTAGTTATTATTGTTGTTATTATTGATGTCATCGTTGTTGGCTACAACAGAGAGAAATCGAGAGAGGAGGGGAAGACAGAGAGGGGGGAGAGAAATACAGATACCTGCAGACCTGCTTCACCACTTGTGAAGTGATTGCCCTGCAGGTGGGGAGCTGGGGGCTCGAACTGGGATCCTTTCGCCAGTCCTTGCGCTTTGCATCCCGTGTGCTTAACCTGCTGCACTACTGCCTGACTCTTTTTTTTTTTTTTTTTCCTCCTCCAGGGTTATTGCTGGGCTTGGTGCCTGCACCAGGAATCCACCGCTCCTGGAGGCCATTTTTTTTTCCCCCTTTTGTTGCCCTTGTTGTAGCTTCGTTGTGGTTATTATTATTGCCCTTGTTGATGCAATTCATTGTTGGATAGGACAGAGAGAAATGGAGAGAGGAGGGGAAGACAGAGAGAGAGGGGAGAGAAAGATAGACACCTGCAGACCTGCTTCACCGCCTGTGAAGCGACTCCCCTGCAGGTGGGGAGCCGGGGGCTCGAACCGGGATCCTTACGCAGGTCCCTGCGCTTTGCGCCACATGCGCTTAACCCACTGCGCTACCGCCCGACCCCCTCTTTTTTTTTTTTTTCAGCTTCTGCCTATGAGTGAGATCTCCCCACATTCATCGCTTTATATCTGACTTATCTCACTTTACATGATTTCTTCAAGCTCAGCTCTGGCTTATGGTGGTGTGGGGGGATTGAACCTGGGAAATTTGAAGCCTCAGGCATGAGAGGCTCT
Source organism: Erinaceus europaeus (assembly GCF_950295315.1). Taxonomy (NCBI): domain Eukaryota; kingdom Metazoa; phylum Chordata; class Mammalia; order Eulipotyphla; family Erinaceidae; genus Erinaceus; species Erinaceus europaeus. The sequence continues at coordinate 86,578,552 of NC_080166.1, forward strand.
TTGCATAGCCAGTATGCTATCTGCCCTCACCCTGTAGCCTCCTGTTTAATATGGGCCCCCCATTCTCTCCGCAGGCTCCCCGCACACCTTGTGCCCTTGTGCACAGCCATCAGACTCCAGCCTCCCTGCTTCTTTGTTCTGGAGACACCCTGCTTTCTCTTGAGATTCACTCCCTTGCTCTCTCCCTGGCACCTGGGGCTTTTTCTCTTTGCTCTCTCCCTGAACACTGTCTTCTTCCCAGAATTCATCCCTTCTCCTCCCAGTTTCATGCCACTGTCTAGAGAACCCCCCACCACCCCTCTGACCCATAAATCTCTGTTCTTCTCCAAACTCACTCCCAGAGCCCTCTGTGAGTACACCTACACTCCCATGCCCACAGACTCCCCACCAGGACAGCCTAATGTCTCACTGTGAGGGACATGCTGGCTGGCTGTGGAGGGAGGAAGCACAGAGTTGCATTTTCTCCAGACAAGAGTCATCCTGTGATCAGATGTGGGCCCCAGCCTGGGGGTCAGGAGAGAGAAGACAAAAGCCAGCCCTGTGTGGGAAGGGAAGCAGAGAGTTCCTTTCACGCACCAGGCCGACCAGCCGGCCTGCTCTTCCCCTGCCACCTGCATCCATGCTCCCAGAAGCAGCCAGGCCTCCCTACCCCTCACACCGCCACCCCTGGTTTACCTCCTGGTGCAAGGAAACACCGTAGCAGCCAGGCCTCCTCCCCCACTGCAGGTACTGGGGATGAGGGGGAGGCCTGACCTTTAAGATCTGGGTTCACTCCTCTGAGCATCTGACTCATGGCCTTGAACTTAGATTCCAGCTCAGCCGGCTCACAGTGAACACTCGGTACAGCTGGGACTTAGCGCAGCCCTTGGGGGGCGGGGTGTGTGTGCCTTGGATAAAGCAGTAGACTCTCAGGCATGAGGCCGGGTTCGAGCCCTGACAACACTCGAGCCAGAGGGATGCTCTGCTTAGCTCTCTCTACTTTATTCATGAATAAGGCTATCTTTAAGAAAGGAAGCAGGGGGGGGCAGGTGGTGGCACACCTGGTTAAGCACAAATATTACAGTGCACAAGGACCCATGTTCAAGCCCCCACTCCCCACCTGCAGGGGGAAAGCTTTGGGAGTGGTAAAGCAGGGCTTCAGGTGTCTCTTTGTCTCTCTCCCTCTCTATCTCTCCCATCTCTCTGTTTCTTCCCAATAACGAATAGATAAATAATATTTAAAAAAATTTTAAACGGGTTAAGTGCACGTGGCATGAAGCGCAAGGACTGGCATAAGGATCCTGGTTCGAGCCCCTGGTTCCCCACCTGCAGGGGAGTCGCTTCACAGGCGGTGAAGCAGGTCTGCAGGTGTCTATCTTTCTCTTCCCCTCTCTGTCTTCTCTTCCTTTCTCCAATTCTCTCTGTCCTATTCAACAACAGCGACCTCAATAACAACAATAACTACAACAACAATAGAAAAAAAGGGCAACAAAAAGAAAAATAAGTAAAAAAAAAAAATTAAAAAGGAAGTGGAAGGCACAGTTGTTAAAAAGCACTGAACTCTCAAACATGAGGTCCTGAGTTCAGTTAGTGACATCACATGGCCAGAGTGATGCTCTGCTTTTCTCTCTCTCATTTATTGGATAGAGGCAGCCAGAAATTGAGAGGGAAGGGGAAGGAGAGAGAGGGAGAGAGACAGACACCTGCAGCCCTGCTTCACCATGTGCACTCAACCAGATGCACCACCACCACCTGGTCTGCTCACTCTCTCATTCATAATCTTTTTTTTTTTTTTTTTTGATAGAGACAGAAACTGAGAGGGGAAAGGGACAGGGAGAGAAGTGAGAGAGAGAGAGAGAGAGGGGGGGAGACAGGGAGAGAGAGAGAGAGAGAAAGTACTTCACTGCGTCACCTCTCTGCTTCACTGGGGGTTTGAACCCAGGTCCTTACACATGGTGGCATATGCTCTCAACTAGGTGCGTGAACAACTGGCCCCCATCAGTCAGTCTGAAGGCCACTAAAGGAGCTGTGTGCAGCACAGTCTTCCACCAACGCTCCATCTGCCTGCAGCGTGGTGTCACTTAGCTCTGGGAGTGAGGTTAGTCTCTCTACCAAGCCAGTAGTCTGAGCAGGAGAAGCCCAAAGACCCAGGACAGCAAGGCCTCCTGATCTGTAGGCTTGCTGCCCAAGGAGTCCCCTTCCTGTGACCTGGCTCGGCCTCCCACTCCGGGGACCTGGAGCTTCTGCCAGCATCAGCATGGCTCCACTCAGACCTGGGGCAGCTGGGTGGCCAACCATCTGTCTCCCAGCAGCTTAGAAGGGGGGCAGGGCAGAGGGGCAGGGGGGCTGGGACACTTTCATTGTTTTGAAAAAACCTGAAATATTTTGAAAATTTGCAAAAGGGGCTGGGTGGTGACTCATACAGTTGAACACACACATTACCATGCACACTGACCCGAGTTCAAGCCCACAGCCTCCACTCCCCACACCACCTGCAGGAGGGAAGCTTCAGGAGTGGTGAAGCAGTGCTGCACTCTCTCTCTGTCTAGAGGAAAGAAATCAATGACGGGGCCAGGCAATGGTGCACCTGTTAAGTACTTATACATTACAGTGCACAAGGACCCGGGTTCAAGCCCCTGGTCCCCATCTACAGGGGAAAGCTTCTCAAGTGGTGAAGCAGGACTGCAGGTGTCTTTGTCTCTTTTCCTATCTCTCCTTCCCATCTCAATTTCTCTCTGTCTCTATCCAATAATAAATGAATAGGTAAAAATTTAATTATTAAAATTTAATTATTTAATTTAATTAAAAGAAAGAAAGAAAATAATGACCACTAGGACAGATGAAATCATGCTAGCATCAAACCCTAGTGATAACCCTAGTGGGAAAAAAGAGGGGGTGTCTTTGGGGGCTGTGTTGGCTGGGGGAGGGGGGCCTTGTCTTGGTCCAGTCTCCCGGGGAGACCCTTGTAACCAGGAAGAGTGGTAGGATGAGACTTTTTAGAGTCATTTTTAGAATGTTTGAGCTATTACAATTCTAATTTATTAGGGTTGGAGTTAATGGGTTACAGTCCAGTTGTTGACACATGGGCATAATTTCTCATCTCCCTGTGATAGGTGTCTGCAAAACACTGCCAACTCCCCCTACCACCACCACCACCACCTTGATCCTACCATATCATCCTGCACAGGACCCCAAGGCCCCCTCCTCTCTATCTGCTCCCCCACCCTAAAAAGTCCCTTGCTCAGTCTTAGCTTGGGGCCTTGCTAAACAACCTGGAGAAGGGCTCAGAGGGCTCCTTGGAATGGGTGCCTCCTGGGAGGGTCACTCCAAAGCCTCGCCTCCAGGGGTAGCTGACCCAGCGTTTGACCCCAGGCTCTCTTCTGCATGGGCCAGGCCTGGAAGCAGCTCAGTTTCTGGCCCCCCTTCTTCCTTCTTGCTCCCTCACCCCGCAATTCCTGGGACCAAGGTTGAGAGGCTGCAGGGCCCCTGAGGTCGCCAGCCCTGCCCACCGTGGGAGCAAATGGCAACGAGGGGACCCCCCCACCACTTCCAGGCTGGTTGGTGGTCGCCAGCGGGTGAGGCCGCGATTGCGGGTCTCTGCTGCCCCCTGCCGGACCTCCGTGGCAGCACAGGCTTCCTGAGCTCCCTGCGGCTACCGCACCAGGCAACTCGAGGTCACGCGTGAGCAAACCGCAAAGAGCCATCCGTGGAAGTCGAAAGCGCCTGCGGCTACCTTTGTGGTAGGCTTTCCCCTCGCAAGGGTCTTCTGTCACCGCCGCACCTCCCCGAAAGCCATCGCTCCTGCACCCGGGCCGGAAAGGTCGCACCTGTGCGCACCTGCTCGCCAGGTAGGAAGAGCTGCCTGATGCAGGCCTTCCCGGGCTCTGCTCGAGCAGCACAGGGCAAGGTGGAGAGCAAAGCACCCCCATCCTCAACTGCTGTTGTTATCTCAGCCAGAAAGAGGCCCCAGGACTCGGGCTTCCTTCCATACAGCTGGGGCTTGTCTTGAACTTGGTTCGTGCACACGGCAAAGCAGAGCTCTAGCCAAGACAGCTATTTCGCCAACCCAGTATTTCTATTTTTTTAAGTAAATCTTTTAACTTAATTTATTTATTAAATATTTTTATGTATTTATTATTGTGTGGAAACAGAAACTGAGAGGGGGGTAGAGAGGGAGAGAGACAGAGAGACACTAGCAGCCCTGCTTCACCACTAGTGAAGCTTTCTCCCCTGCAGGTGGGGTTGGGGGGGCTTGAACCCGCATCCTTTGCACATTGTAATGTGTGTGCTTAACCAGGTGCGCCACCACCTGGCCCCCCCCCCCAGTATTTCTATTTTGAATGAAGAGATTCCACCACTTTATTTTTTTATTCTATGTCCTTGTCCCCCTCCGGAGGGGGTTTCACTGCAGTTTTGTGCTTGCATGATTCCACTGCTATCTGCAGAGTCCCCCTCTCGTCTTCTTCCAGATAGAGGGCAAGAAGCAGAGAGAAAAAGAGAGAGAGATGCCTGCTCATGAAGCTTCCACCCTGCAGGTGGGGGCTTGAACCCTGGTCCTTGCTCATGGTAACTTGTATGCTCGACTGGGTGTGTCACTGCCAGATCCCAATCATTAAGGACCTAAGGGGTTAGCAATCTCTCTCTTTAATAAATCTTTTTAATTAATTAATTTATTTATTATAGGATAGAGAGAGAGAAATTGAGAGGGGAGAGGGGAGTGGGAGCTGGAGATAGATAGATAGATAGATAGATAGATAGATAGATAGACAGACAGACACCTGCAGCCCTGCTTCACCACACAGAAGTTTTCCCTCTGCAGGTGGGGACCAGGGGCTCCAACCTGAGACCTCGTGCACTGTTATGTCGCGCTTAACCAGGTGCGCCACCTCCCGGCCCCAGCAATCTCTCTATCTCAGTTTCCTGCTTCCTGAAAGCCACTGATGACTGGGGAGCCGGCATTTCTAGGAAGCCGGCAGGAAGGCAGGCAGCGCGCACCTGTAGAGCCTGGCCCCCCTGGCTCCCCTCTGCCGCCAGTCCCGTGTACGCGCGCGTGCGCTCCTGAACTCGGGCAGCGGACTACAACTCCCGGGATGCTTCGGGGCGCCCTCCGCTGATTGGCTGCGCGGGGCTACGGTGGCCGGGCGGCACAGCGTGCTCGTGCTTGGAGCGGGCTGCATGGCGGCGCTGGGCTGCCTGGCGGCGGTGCGTGGCCTATGGGGCCGGGCGGCGCGCTCGGGGCGCGAGCTCCGCTGCGGGAGGGGCTATGCGGCGGGCCCCGCGCAGGTGAGCTGTCGGCGGAGGCTGGGCGCGGGCAGGCCGGGCTCTGCGTCCGGCTGGCGCCGCCCCTCGCCGGGAGTGTGACCTTCTGGCCCGCGATGCCCGTGTCCCCGGGTCAGTGAGAGGCCGCGGTCTTGATGACCCCCCTTTCGGATCTTGGATTATATTATTATTGTTGTTGTTTCTACCAGAGCACTGCTCAGCTCTGGTTCATGGTGCAGGGGATTGAACCTGGGACTTTGGAGCCTTGGGCAGGAGAGTCTCTGCAGAAACTCCGACCATAAAAATTTTATTTATTTATTATTATTGGATAGAGACAGAATCCAGAGGGAAGGGGAAGATAGAGAAGGAGACAGACAGACTCCTGCAGCCCTGCTTCACTCCTGGAGCTTCCCCCCTGCAAGTGGGGGCATGGGGCTGGAACTCCTTGCACATGGGGCTACATATATGCTTTCTACCAGATACTTCGCTGCTGACTTCCTAATATCTTCTTATTTTTTATAAATAAGTAGATGTGTCTAAATGACATGTAACAGGAAACAAAAGATATAATAAGGCAGTGATTTTGGTGAATTTGACTCTCAGTTGTACAGGAAGAGTCTAAAGGGTGTAAGGGACTGGATCTCTCTTTAAATATTTTTTAACATGCGCACTCAACCAGGTGCGCCACCACCTGGTTCCTAAATATTTTTTATTATCTTTATTTATTGTTGGATAGAGGCAGAAAGAACTTGAGAGGGAAGGGGCGATAGAGAGGGAGAGAGACACCCACAGACCTGCTTCACCACTCAAGGGGGCTTGAACCCAGGCCTGCCCCTCTCTCTCTCTCTCTCTCTCTCTTCTCTCTCTCTGGCTCAGGCACCTGGCAGACTGGAGTTCCAGCGAGATAGTCAGCTCCCTCGTCCTCGCTGACTGCCGGGCAAGTGTCTCTTTGTGGGAGCACTTAGCTCCTCCACTGCCAGTACTTACATGCAGCAATGCTTTTGCTGCTCCTGTGATGGAGCTGCTTTGTGCCAAGCACGACTCTCAGTACTTCGTTTAGTCTTGCAGTGATTTTTTTCCCCCCTAATAACCCAGTGACCCAGTAAGTAATGTACTAATAGTTCTCCTGTTTGGCAGGTGGAGAAACCGAGGCACAGTGAGGTTGAGCAAGCTTGCTTGCCTCAGGGCACACAGCTGTTTAGGCTACCTGAACCAAAGTGTCTTAGCCATGCCACGCAGTGCCAATCCTTTTGGATACAGAGAAATTGAGGGGGAGGGGGAGATAGGGAGGGAGGAGGGAGAGACCTGCAGCACTGCTTTACCATTGGTGAAGCTTCCCCCCTGCAGGTGGGGACTGGGGCTCAAACTCAAGTCCTTGCACACTGCAATGTGTGTATGTCACCGGGTGCACCACTGCCCAGACCCTCAGAATCAGTTGGCCGGTATGTCGTTCCTGCCATTTTACACATGAGCAGTGGAGAAGGGAAGAACTGTGCTGACTGGTGGTGCAAAGGGTGAAGTGGCTCAGCCAGAGGCTGCTGGGAGCTGTCAGGACTGCAGGCGCCATTGCTCACACCCGTGCCTGTGGTCCTAATTTCCCTCGTCTGCAGTGGCCTCGGCATGTCATTATGGTAAGTGCTGAGAGGCGGCAGTGCTTGGAGCAGACAGTCATGGTGTGGCTGCCAGCAAATCAGGCTCATTCAGGAAAGAAGCAGAAACACACTGGCACATTTTTAGGGGGTGCCTTCTTTTCAGACAAATCTTCAAACCACATGCCTTATCACCACTGGGCCCAGGGCTTGTGAAAGAAACAAGAGTTGTGCAGAAGAAACATGCTGGGTGCTGATAACAGAGGAGAGTGAAAGGAGAAGAGCGTGGAAAGATAGAGTCAGCCCCTTTCTCTGCTTCTCCGGTGGCTTCACTTTCCAAAACAGTCATATGGACTTTATTTTTTAGAGCAGTTAGTGGTAGGCTTACACAAAAACTCAGACTCACACGTAGCCTCCGCCCACTCCCATGTTGAGTTAACATCTGTGTTAGTGTGGTCCTTTGTGACAGTTGACGTTCTGGGTTGCTGGATGACTAAATCTTCATGTGCCGCACGTTGCGTCTGTGATCTGGTTAAGGACATGGGCCGGAAACAGCTTAGTTAATCAGTGTGCTGCTTGCTTGTCCATGACCGGAGTTTGAGACTGGCCCCCACTGCATCGAAGGAAGTTCTGGTGCTATGTTCTCTTTCATTCTCTCTGTCACAATTTAATTTAATTTGATTTATTTATTTTGCCTCCAGGGTTAACATTGGGCCTTGATGCCAGCACTATGAATCCACCGCTCCTGATGGCCATTTTTTCCATTTTATTGGACAGGACAGAGAGAAACTGGGAGAGGAGGGGAAGACAGAGAGAGAGAGGAAAAAAAAAAAAAAAACAGACACCTGCAGACCTGCTTCACTGCTTGTGAAGTGAACTCCCTGTAGGTGGGGAGCTGGGGGCTCGACTTGAACCGGGATCCTTGCACGGGTCCTTGTGCTTCATGCCATGTACCTGCCCTGCCCCTTCTTTGTCACTATTTTAACAGAAAAAGTTATAGATGAGAGAGCCTGAAGGGTTTTGCTAAACTATCCTAAGACCTTCATTTTCTGAGCAGCAGGAATTCTGGATTCTTGGATCTGAGAGGCTTCTGTCAGGAGTGTATCCACTGACCCCCACCCCCCACCCCCACCCCTCTTTGGCCTGTGGTTGCATTTTGCATTCCTCAGCACAGGGGAGCTGTGCTTTCATTTATTTATCTTTTAAACAAGCACAAAACAGAGTTGATTATATTCAACTTTACCTCCCCATTTGTTAGCTTCAGCTGAAGTAATGAACACTTTGTTACACTTTTATCTCTCTGGCTTTTGGTGGTACCAGAAATGGAGACATTGTCTACCAGCGCTTGCATTGAAAATCCAGTCCTTGGGGAGGAAAATCCAGTCCTTGAACAATTGAAATAGCTCATTTGGATAGTGCGCTGCTTTGCCACGTTGGGACCCAGATTCAAGCCCAGGCTGCCCCCCCCCCCCACTTGTTGGAAGAAACTTCTGGACTGTGATCTCTTTGTCTCTATGTCTTTTCCATCTTGGAAAAAAAATTCAGATTTTTTTTTTTTTTTTGCCTCCAGGGTTATTGCTGGGGCTCAGTGCCTGCACCATGAATCCACTGCTTCTGGAGGCCATTTTTTCTCCCTTTTGTTGCCCTTGTTGTTGTAGCCTTGTTGTGGTTATTATTATTATTGTTGATGTCCTTCGTTGTTGGATAGGACAAAATGAAATGGAGAGAGGAGGGGAAGACAGAGGGGGAGAGAAAGATAGACACCTGCAGACCGCAGACCTGCTTCTCCACTTCTGAAGTGGCTTTGCTGAAGGTGGGGAACTGGGGGCTCAAACTGGGATCCTTTTTTTTTTTTACTTTTTTTTTTTTTTTTACTTATTCCCTTTTGTTGCCCTTGTGGTTTTATTGTTGTAGTTATTATTGTTGTAGTCGTTGTTGGATAGGACAGAGAGAAATGGAGAGAGGAGGGGAAGACAGACAGGAGGAGAGAAAGATAGACACCTGCAGACCTGCTTCACCACCTGTGAAGCGACTCCCCTGCAAGTGGGAAGCCGGGGTTCGAACCGGGATCCTTATGCCGGTCCTTGTGCTTTGCGCCACCTGCGCTTAGCCCGCTGCGCTACAGCCAACTCCCCAAACTGGGATCCTTATGCTGCTTCTTGCGGTGTGCACTACCTGCGCTTAACCTGCTGCACTACCACCCGACTCCCAAAAATCCAGCTCTTAAGCTCTGCTCTCCTTGTTTCAAAATTATGAGTGCCTGTGTTTTACACTTAATCTTGCAGAATGGTGTGTTCTGCCCATCCAGTAAGGGCGAGAAGGCTGACTGTGGGGGCCAGGTGGTGGCGCACCTGGCTGAGTGCACATGTTACAGTGCACAAGGACCCAGGTTCAAGCCTCTGGTCCCCACCTGCGGAGGCAAGCTTCGTGAGAGGTGAAGCAGGGTTGTAGTTGTCTCTGTCTCTCCCTCTCTATCTCCCCCTTCCCCTTGATTTCTGGCTGTAGCCAATAAATAAGTAAAGATAATTAAAACTTTAAAGGCTGACCGTGTCCTAGAACAGCACTGTTCTCCCACTCAGGGACATGTCTGCTCAGAGCTGTCTCAACATTCACTGTGCCTTTTTTGAGCACTTGCAAGGTGCTTTCGCAGACTTTTAAGGACAAGCCTTCTTTTCTGACCCATATTGTGATCTCTCTCTCTCTCTCTTTGCCTCCAGGCTTATCACTGGGGCTTGGTGCCAGCACTATGAATCCATTGCTCCTGGTGGCCATTTTTTGCCATTTTATTGGACAGAGAGAAATTGAGAGAGGAGAGGGAGAGAGAGACACAGCCCTGCTTCACCGCTTTTTTAGCGACCCCCTGCAGGTAGGATACTTGTGCAGGTCCTTCTACTTAGTACTATTTGCATTTAACCAGGTGCGCCACCGCCCGGTCCCCTATAGTAATTTCCCTTTGAGAAGAAATGGCTGAGCTCTGAAGCCTCCTCTTCCCGAGAAAAAACCACATTGGTCTTTGCGGGAGTAGACAGACCCCCTTACACATCCCAGCTATGACCCCCACTCTCGTGGGAATTGGTGAGGAAGAGAGAGGTGTTTCAGGATCTCCGGGGACCCAGCAGGTATAGAGCATGGACTGGGGGAGGGGGTACAAAGTTGAGCCCACATGGCTAGGGGCCAAGGGCAGGTGGGGAAAGTGGTGTTTTCCAAGTAGGACAGTCTGCACTTCCTGGGTCTCTTCCTCCTCAGGGCGGCTGTGTGTGCTGTCAAGGACATGTGCCGGGAGGCAGACTTTTCACTGTAGCACTTGTAAAAGGGGCCATGTGAGACTCTTCTTTCTCTGAACATGGTCAGAGGTTTAAGGCCCCCCTGTGGCATTGATGGCAGCTCTGTTTGCTGCTGGCCACACTTGTAGCTTGTTGGTTTGAATCATTTTCCTCATTTCTTTTTTCCCTTTTTTCCTTTCTTCCTCCCCCCCTTTAATATCTTTATTATTGGATAGAGAGAGAGAAATCAAGAGGAAGGGGGTGATAGAGAGACACCTGCAACCCTTCTTCACCACTCATGAAGCTTCCCCTCTGCAGATGGGGACTGGGAGCTTGAACCTGGGTCCTTGAGCACTGTAATGTGTGTGCTCTACCAGGTGTGCTACTGCCTGGTCGTCCCTCACCCCTTTTTCTTTTATATAGAGGTAGTGAATAGTGCACTGCTTTGTCATGCTCAAGATCCAGGTTTGAACCCAGCCCTCACTGCACTGGAGGAAGAGTTCGTGCTGTGGGGTCTCTCTCTCTGCCTCTGTATCTATGTCTTTCTTTTTCTTTCTTTATTTCTATTATTGTTATTATTATCATTTTCCTCCAGGGTTATTGCTGGGGCTTGGTGCCTGCATCACTGCTCCAGGACACCTTTTTCCCCCTCCAGATAGAAAGAGGGAGAAGCAGTAGAGCAGTGGAGATCCCCCCACATGCTGCCAGGCCTTGAGCCTACACCACGCTGTGCATGTCAGTGTGGACCTCTACCTTGGGAGCTCCCTCCCCAGCTGTGTTTTCCTTTTTTCTTTTTCTTTCTTTCTTTCTTTTTCTTCTCTCTCTCTCTCTCTCTCTTTTTTTTTTTTGCCTCCAGGGTTATCACTGGGGCTTGGTGCTAGCACCATGAATCCATTGCTTTTGGCTGCCATTTTTTTCATTTTATTGACTAGGACAGAGAGAAATGGAGAGAGGAGGGGAAGACAGAGGGGGAGAGAAAGACAGACACCTGCAGACCTGCTTCACCACTTGTGAAGCGACCCCCCTGCAGGTGGGGAGCTGGGGGCTTGAACCGGGATCCTTACACTGGTCCTTGCACTTTACTGTCTGACTCCCCAACTTGACCTTTTGAAGTAGCCACATGGCAGACCTTGGAATGGAAAGAGACACAGGAAAATTCTGCTGGGGTTATGTTTGTGAACCACTCTTCTTCAATCAGATCAAGCAAAACCAAGCCATTTATTCACTATCTATTCATGTGTTTATTATTGGATAGAGAAGAGAGAACTTTAGAGAGGAGGGGAGATCGAGAGGGAGAGAGACAGACACTTGCAGCCCTGCTTCACCACTCGTGAAGCTTTCCCCCTGCAGGTAGGGACCAGGAGCTTGAGCCTGAGTCCTTGCACACTGTAATGTGTGTGCTCAACCAGGTGCATCACCACCTGGCCCCACCCACTTTTCAAGATTTATTTTAACAGACCCCAGTGCACTGCTCAGATCTGGGGTAGGATAGGTAGTGCTGGGGATCAAACTTGGGCTTTCAAACATGCAAGTCTGATGCATTCTCACACTGACTTACTAAAATAATTCAAACAAACAAAGCAGTTAGGCACTTTGAAATCCATAAGAAAGGCTGGGTTCTTCCGTGCAGGTGGGTTTGACCTACAGAAGCCCTGGGTTGCAGTGGGGGGGGGCGGGGGCAGGGGGATACTTCACCTGGCAGAGTATTAGGGGAAGGCTTAGGAAGGCTCAGGAAGGTTTTGGTTTGAATCTTGGTGCTGTGTGTACCAGAATGGTGGATCTGGCTTCTCTCTCTCTCCCTCTCCCCCCCCCCCCCCTCTCTCTCTCCCCTCCAGGGCTGTCGCTGGGGCTCGGTGTAGCACTAGGAATCCAGTGCTCCTGGCAGCCATTTTTTCCTTTTTATTGGACAGTACAGAGAGAAATGGAGAGAAGAGGGAGAGAGGAAGAAAGACACCTGCAGATTTGCTTCACCACTTATGAAGTATCCCCCTTGGAGGTGGGGAGCCAGGTGCTCGAACCCAGGTCCTTATTTATGCAGGTCCTTGTGCTGGCCCTTGTTCTTAGTGCTATGTGCACTTAACTGAGCGTGTCACCACCGCCCTCCCATTGCATATGGAACTGTTTGGCATATGCATAATAAATAATACACATGTAAGGGTGTATCTATGACCTAGCTCTGTAAACATATATGGAATAAAGAATGAGATCACAGGCCACGCTGGTTCTCCGTGTGTCTCTGTGATGCTTGGTGACCCAGGGACACAGCTGAACCCTCTCTGCAGCTCTCCGTCATCCTCCTTCTCTGGGACTCATCACCCTTCCCCCCTCCCACAGAGCGCACCCACCTTTGGGTTTCTGTTCGACATCGATGGGGTGCTGGTGCGGGGCCACAAGGTGATCCCGGCCGCCCTGGAGGCCTTCCGCATGCTCCTGGGTGCCCAGCGCCAGCTGAGAGTGCCTGTGGTCTTCCTCACCAACGCTGGCAACGTCTTACAGGACCAAAAAGCCCAGGAGCTCTCAGCCCTGCTGGACTGTGAGGTGAGGAGGGCTCACCCCAGGGACCCCACTCCGGGCCAGCCTCTCTTCCTGCCTTGGGAGGGGGGAGGAGGGCTGGTCTTCCCAGGGGGAGTGGGGCAAGTCAGGACATGACAACTCTCAGCCCCGCTGGATGGTGACTTGAAGGCCCAGGCTCAGGGTTGAGAATAATTTTACTTAATGAATTAACTAATCCAATCCCCCCCCCCCCCCAAGCACACTGTTCAGCTCTGGCTTACAGTGGTGCTGGGAACTGAACTTGGGACCCTCAGGCTTGCCTTTTTGCAGAACTGTGATGCTGTCTTCCCAGCCCTACTCCTCTTTCACTTCCTCCTCCTCCTACTCCTCCAGAACTCTACTCAGCTCTGGTTGATGGTGTGCTGGGGATTGAACCTGAGACCTCAGAGCCTCAGGCAGGAAAGTTTTACAAAACCATTATGCTGTCTCCCCAGGCTGGGGTCTATCCGGTTTAGATTGCTGGTTTAGACTGCCATCTCTTTCCCTCCCCTATCTCCCCTCCGCTCTCCTCCCCTCTCCTGGCTTTGGGTCATGCTAGGGGGTTGTCAGTCTCTACAAAGCAAGAGTCACACACATTTAAACCTCCAGACCCCAGGTGGGGCTCTGAATCGCCCCATTTCTCATGTGAGATCTGCACATTCAGATGAGCCCTGCCCCTCCCAGGGCTGCCCCTCTACCCACTCCCAGCTCCCCCTGTGCCCCCTGTGCCCTTCCCCAGTCTAGATTCTCCTCCTGTTTAGGGTGATATCCCACTTGGGAAAGTTTTTTGTTTGGTTGGTTTTGTTGCACCAGGTGTATCGCAAGTGCCTGTATGACTTCACCACTCCTGGTGATTTTTAAAATATATGTATTTTTAATATTTTTATTTACTACTGGATAGATAGATGGAAGTTGAGAGGGGAGAGGGAGACAGAGAGACATCTACAGCTCTGCTTCACCACTCGTGAAGCTTCCCCTCTGCAGGTGGGGACTGGGGGCTCGAACCTGAGTCCTTGCGCACCATGATGTGTGTGTTTAGCCAGTTGTGACACCACCACCCCCTTTTTTAACGAGTTAGAGAGGCAGAGACAGGAGAAGAAGCACCTGTAGCACTGCTTCAACTGTGAATCTCCCCCCCGACCCCGACCTCAAGGTGGGGACTCGGGGCTTGAACCCAGGTCTTTACACATGGTGACGTGTGCTCAACTAGGTGCTCTTCTGCCCAGCCCCTGGAAGGAGTCTGAACCAAACTAGTGTACAGGTAGCTGACCAACTGGGGGATGCTGCTTGGTGCTGAGGGCAGAGAAAGGACTGAAATTGAGTCCTTTGGTGGCCTCTGCAGATGGTCCTCGAAACACTCACTCAGTGTAAAGTCCTCATTGCTGGAGTTTCTATAAAAGTTAAAAAGCATGGCCTGGGGAGTCCAGTGGTAGCGCAACGGGTTAAGCGCAGGTGGTGCAAAGTAAAAGGACCCGCATAAGGATCCCAGTTCAAGCCCCCGGCTCCCCATCTGCAGGGGAGTCGCTTCACAAGCAGTGATGCAGGTCTGCAGGCGTCTATCTTTCTCCCCCCCCCCCCCCCCCCGTCTTCCCCTCCTCTCTCCATTTCTCTCTGTCCTATCCAACAACGACATCAACAACAACAACAATAATAACTACAACAATAAAAAAGGGCAACAAAATGGAAAATAAATAAATCTAAAAAAAGGGGACACAGTCAAGAGGCCAGGTGGTGATGCACCTGGTTAAGCGCACACATTACAGTGCACAAGGACCCAGGTTCAAGTCTCTGGTCCCCACTAGCTGGGGGAAAGCTTTGCAAGTGGTGAAGCAGGGCTGCAGGTGTTTCTCTGTCTCTCACCTTCCCTCTCTCTGTCCCCCTCCCCTCACAATTCTGTCTCTAGCCAATAATAAATACAATCAAAATATTAAAAAAATATAACTTTTTGAGTTAAAAAGCTGTCTTTTGTTAGTTTGACTTTAAATTTTTTTATTTTATTTTTAGTTATCTTTATTTATTTATTGAATAGAGACAGCCAGAAATTGAGAGGCAATGGGGTGATAGGAAGAGAGCAGGGCGGAGGGTAGATAGCACAATGGTTATGCAAACAGACTCTCATGCCTGAGGCTCCAAAGTCCCAGGTTCAGTCCCCTGCACCACCATAAGCCAGAGTGCTCTGGTTTAACAAAAAAAAAAAAAAGAGAGAGAGAGAGAGAAGGCGGTATTAACAGCAGTTGGCGCAAAACACAAGGACCGGCTTAAGGATCACGGTTCGAGCCCCTGGCTTCCCACCTGCAGGGGAGTCGCTTCACAGGTGTTGAAGCAGGTCTGCAGGTGTCTATCTTTCTCTCCCCCTCTCTGTCTTCCCCTCCTCTCTCCATTTCTCTCTGTCCTGTCCAACAATGATGACATCAATAACAACAACAGTAATAACTACAACAATAAAACAACAAGGGCAACAAAAGGGAATAAATAAATTAAAAAAAATAAATTTTAAAAAAGAGGGAGAGAGACACCTGCAGCCCTACCTCACCACTAGCAAAGCTTTCCTCCTGCAGGAGGGGCCTGGAGGCTTAAACTTGGGTCCTTGCGCACTGTAATACATGCGCTCAGCCGGGTGTATGACCATCCGGTCCCAATTTTTTTTTTATCTTTATTCATTTATTGGCTAGAGCCAGCCAGAAATTGAGAGGGAAGGGGGTGATAGAGAGAGAGAGAGAGACACCTGCAGCTCTGCTTTACCACTAGTGAAGCTTCTCCCCTGTAGGTGGGAACCGGGGGCTTGAACCCAGGTCCATTGTAACATGTGCCCAGCCAAGTGCGCCACCAACCGGCCCCCTGACTTTCTTTTGGATAAGAGAGATACAGAGAGAAAGACTAGCATACTGCTCAACTCTGGCTTTGCTGATGCTGGGATTGAACCTGGGACCTCAGAGCCTTAGGTGTGAAAGTCTTGCAGAACCATTATGCTGTCTCTCCCTATCCCCCAAAGCTAAGTCTATTATTATTACCTTATATTAGTGATTTAATATTGATTTACAAAATGACAAGATAACAGGCACAACTCCACACCATTCCCACCACCAGAGTTCTGGATCCCCATTCCCTCCAGTGGAAGCTACAGCAGTTCTCCTAAGCTTGCAGATATCTCTATAACTATCTGTCTATATTTGTATGTATTTGCCCTTTTTTTGGGGGGGTCCTTTCCAAGTCACACATATACCTATTATTACATTCAAATGCCACTCCTCCTCCCTTCTTTTTATCCCTCTATCTCTGGAGCTTGGTGGAGTTAGAGTTCAGAGCACTCTGGTCATCTTCTCCTTATCATTTCTCCCTCTGGGAGTATAAACCAGAATTCTTTATGGGGTACAGAAGGTAGGAGTTCTGGCTTCTGTAATTGCTTCTCCGCTGGACATGGGTGTTGGCAGGTGGACCTATACCCTCAGCCTGTTTCTGTCTTTCCCTAGTGGGGCAGGGCTCTGGGGAGGGGAGGTTCCAGGACACATTGGTGAGGTCGTCTGCCTAAGAAGTCAGGATGGCGTCATGGTAGCACCTGTAACCTCACAAGGAAAAAGCTAGATATTTAATCAGAACTGAGCAAGAGAGGGAACCAGGGCATCACTCTGGCACCCGCAGTGCCAGGAATCAAACTCAGGACCTCGTGAGAGTCTAGCTCCTTACCCACTGAATCACCTCCTATGGCACACTTCCTCTGATTTTGGGCGGGGGGGGGCAGTTTTCTTTTTCCTTTTTTTTTTTTTTTTTGTCTCCAGGGTTATTGCTGGGTCTTGGTGCCGGCACCATGGATCCACTGCTTCTGGAGGCCTTTTTTCCCCATTTTATTGGACAGGAGAAAGCTGAGAGAGGAAGGGAGATAGGGACAGAGAAAGAGGGACACCTGCAGACCTGCCTCACCACTTGGGAGGTTTCCACGCTGTAGGTGGGAGCCAGACACTCAATCCTGCTCCTCGTGCAGGCCCCTGTGCTAGTGCTGTGTGCGCTCACCCGGGTGTGCCCTCTTCCTCTTCTGGTGCGCAGAGTTGCCTCTTGTCTTAGCACTGCCCTCACTCCCCTCCCCCTTGTCTCCGGCTGCCCCGCAGGTGCTCCCAGACCAGGTGATTCTGTCTCACAGCCCGCTGAAGCTCTTCTCCCAGTACCACAACAGGCGCATGCTGGTGTCTGGCCAGGGCCCCCTGGTGGAAAACGCCCGGGCGTATCCTTGTGGCGGGCACCTGGCAGGCCTTGGCCAGTGCTCCCGTGGCAGTTGTGAGCCATGGGCTCTCCAGGGCAGCAGATGGGCCGCCCGAATGTGGCGTTTCCCAGCGTCCTGGGCCTTGGCCATGAGGGTCTCGATGCACCAGGCCTGGGGCCGCACGCTCGGCCTTCTGAACCCTGACGTGAAGGTGTCCTATATTTGGCTTTGGGGGCCCCCTGCTCTCTCTCTGGGTGCTGGCTCCCTAAGCCCGTCAGCCGGTGTGCTCTGTCCACTGAGAGTCTGTCCTTCTAGTAGAGTGTTCTCTCTGGAGGTGGAAGCTGTTGAGATGCTTGTCCACATCTTCTGGCTCGGCTCTGTGCCAGCACCCTGTAGTGGATGTCCCAGAGGAGGGGCCCCAGATGCACCCCACATGGATGCCCCAGGGGAATGGGCCCCGTCCTTGAAGAGAAAGGCAGCACAGACTGAAAGTCCAGCAGAGGGGTGGTCTTGGGTGCTGTGAGGGGGCACCCCTCTAGCGGGGGCTCCGTGAGGCTTGCTATAGGGGGTGGCTTGAGCTCCCCACATGGGAGAGGCAACTGAGGAGCTAGAAGGAACTGACTGGGGCCCTGGGAAGCCGCACAGGCCCCTGTGCTACTGCGTGGATCTTGGGAGGGCATCATTTTGGGCTTCCCCGGGGAGTGAGAGAATGGCCTGAGTTGCCCTCCCTTCCTGGCAAGCCTGCTTCCTCCTCCCAGATTCAGCTCAGGCTTTACTCAGACACCTCTGCTCCAAGCAGTCGCTCCCCTGCACCCCTGGCCTCACAGAGCAGTGAGGTACCTCCCATGCCCATGCAGCCTATGCCCCCGAGTGTACCCAGCACTGAGGGGTAACGGGGTCCCAGTAGCCATGGGCTGGCTGGTCACTCCTGTCCAGGCAATGAATGAATGGCCTCTGCTCTGCTGCCCCCCTCGCCTACCCACCCAGGGTGCCATGTGTCGAGTGGGGCTCTCCTTTTTGCACCCTGCGCTGCCTGGCTTTGCTTCCATGACCTCCCTCTAGACTGGGCTTCCAGAAGGTGGTGACCGTGGAGGAGCTGCGGGTGGCCTTCCCAGTGCTGGATATGGTGGACCTGGAGCGGCGGCCCAAGACCACGGTAACTAGGAGAACTCCCCTCGGGCTCCCCCTGCTGAACCACCAGCCCTCCAGTCTGGCCCGAGAGCCCTGTGCCACCCTGCCCCCTCGCCACCCTCCCACGCGCTGCCTCTCTCAGACGGCGACTTGTTATTCACCAAGGCCCCTGCACTGGCTCTGCCTCAAGACCCCAGCCCCTTCCAGCCAGAGGCTGCAGATGTCAACAATGGCCTCCCCTTGTGTAGTGGCTCCCCGGGCCTGCAGAGGTTCTGCGGCTCCCATGTCCCCGGCTGGCCTGCCTCTTCTCTTTCTTCTGAACCTCAGCTGCTGGGCCTATCACAGGTCCTCTTCCATGTGACTGTTCCCTCCCTCTTTTAAAATTTTATTTTATTATTAGAGAAAGAGAGAAATCAAAAGGGGAAGGGGAGATAGTGAGGGAGACAGAGAGACACCTGCAGCCCTGCTTCACCACTTGCAAAGCTTTCCCCCTGGCAAGTGGGGACCAGAGACTTGAACCTGGGTCCTTGTGCACTGTAATGTGTGCACTTAACCAGGTGCACCATCACCTGGCCCTTTGACTGTCTCCCCTTTTTCTTAGATTTATTTTTCCTTTTGTTGCCCTTTTTTTATTATTGTTGTAGTTATTGTTGTTGTTATTGATGTTGTTGTTGTTGGATAGGACAGAGAGAAATGGAGAGAGGAGGGGAAGACAGAGAGGGAGAGAGAAAGATAGACACCTGCAGACCTGCATCACTGCTTGTGAAGTGACTCCCGTACAGGTGGGAAGCTGGGGGCTTGAACCGGGATCCTTACGCCTGTCCTTGTGTTTTGCGCCACCTGTGCTTAACGCGCTACGCTACTGCCCGACTCCCTACTGTCCCCCTCTTAATGACCTTCGGCCATTAAGGATGACCTCAGTGAACTTTATTATTTTTAAAATATTTTTATTTATTTATTATTGAATAGAGACAAAATTTGAGAAGGGAGGGGTGTTAGAGAGGGAAGGAGACAGTGCAGCCCTGCTTTACCACTAGTGAAGCTTTCCCCCTGCAGGTGGGTCCTTGCACACTGTAGTATGTGCACTTAACCAGGTGTGCCACCGCCTGGCCCCTGCTCTGTGATATATATATATGTATATATTTTTTTTCCTCCAGGGTTATCTCTTGGGCTTGGTGCCTGGAAGCCATTTTCCCCCCTTTTGTTGTTGTTGGATAGGACTGAGAGAAATGGAGAGAGGAGGGGAAAACAGAGAGGGGAGAGAAAGATAGACACCTGCAGACCTGCTTCACCACTTGTGAAGTGACTGCCCTGCAGGTGGGGAGCAGGGGGCCCGAACTGGCATCCTTACACCAGTCCTTGTATTTCGTGCCATGTGTGCTTAACCTGCTGTGCCACCACCCTGACCGCCTCTGGGAACTTTCTGTACATCACCTGCATCAGACTGCCAGCACTCCACAGTAGATGTCCCCAGGGTAGAGGCCAGCACGGGACTAAAGGTCCTGCAGAGGGTCGCAGGCCCAGCTCGGCTATAAATGAACAGGCCTTATCCCACCTCTGTGACCTCATCCTCTCCTCCATGGTCATTTTTATCGTATTTAAGTGAATTGTCACCAGGGTTATTGCTGGGGATTAGTGTCAGCATGAGGTATCCACCATTTCAGTGGCTTCTTTCTTTCTCCCTTTCTTTTCCTCTTCCTTGGATAGAAGCAGCATTAAAAGGGAAGTGGGAAACAGAGAAGAAGAGATAGAAAGACACTGCAGACTTGCTTCACCACTTGAGAAGCTTCCCCCTTCAGGAGGCTTGAACCAGGGTCCTTGGCACCACAGCTTGTCTCCTCAATATTTAAGTGCTGATATGGGATGTTCATTTGCACTGTGCATGTTGTATGGAGGACCAGAGTCAGAAACGGTCCTTGAACAGCTGGGAGGTGAAGTCTACAGAGGAAGGACACACAGCCAGGTAGCGGCAGGGCCAAGACCACAAAAGCCAGGGGATGAAACAGACCCAGGAAGACTGGTGAGGTGGGGACAGGCACTGGCCTCCCTCCCCTCAGTGCTGCTGCCTCTAGACTCTTGCTTGCCTATCTCTCTGGTCTCCCGGGCTCGCTGGACACCTAGCCTCTCATGTCACACCCTGCAGCCCGTCAGTGCCTAGTATGGGGCCCTCTCGTCATCTGTCTTCCTGCATCTTCTCCTGGCTCAGCCTTTCCCTCTGCGGGGCCGGAGCGTGGGGGTGGCTGTGTCCCGACTGCACTGCGCTGTCCCCCTGCCCCTCCCCCCACCAAAGCCTGTTCCCCGAGCCCCATGGAAAGCTACCATGCACTGACGGGCCTGTTCTCTGTCTCTCGGCAGCCCCCCCCAAGGAATGACTTCCCCGCCATAGAAGGTAATGGGGGCCTCTTGTCGGGGTCCTGGCCGGCCTTCCCCTCCCCTCCCCACACTCCGCACAGTGACAGCAGGAACATTGGCCCAGTGTCGGGACTGGTGACCTTCAGGTCACCCCAGTGGTCTCAGATCTGCTGCTTCTTGTTCCAGAAACACCATCTGTTTAGCACTTAGAGGGTAAAAGAGACTTAAGAACCAAATCTGAATTTCTTTTTTTAATTTTCACTTTACTTATTATCAGAGGCAGAGAAATTGAGGTTGGGGAGGAGGTAGAGAGACAGAGAGAGACCTACAGCACTCCTTCACCACTTGTGAAGCTTCTCCCTGCAGCTGGGGACCAGGGGCCTGGACCTGGGTCCTTGTGCACCCTGTCAAACCTGTCCCCACCCCCCTCAGACACATCATACTGTCCCCTTTAGTGTCCTGAGACCAGCATCATCCACAACAGGACTCTCCATTCGATGCTGAGTTCAGTTTCTTCAACACAAAGCCTTAGTTAGAGTATGGCGGGAGGTGACATGAGTGTTGTTACCTGACAGGAAGTCGAGGCACAGTGAAGGAGTGAGCTGGGCATGAGAAACATCTCGAGCTCACTGCTGGACACAGGACACAGATGAGTGTCTCCTGGACTCAAAGTAGGAGCAGCTTCGTCCTAGGCGACGTTATGCTTCCAGCATGATGGGCAGATGCTGGAGTGGTCAGGAGCTGGAGGGCCCAGGTTCAGTCCCTGGAATTCCATGTGCCAGAGTGGTGCTCTGGTATCTCCTTCTCTCTCTCTCTCTCTCTCTCTCTCTCTCTCATTTTTTCCAGTAAATACATCTATCTAAAGCTGGGGAGACAGTATCTTTTTCTGCAAAACAGCTTCCATTTCTGAAGCTCTGGGTTCCAAGGTTCAGTCGCCAGCTCCACCAGAAGCCAAAGCTGAGCTGTGTTCTGGTAAAATAAATAAAAATAAAAAGAGGGCTGGGAAAATAGCTTACTTGAATAGTGTCCTGCTTTGCCGTGTGTGAACATGAGCTTAAGCCCAGCCCATACCACCTTATTAGAACATGATACATTTTCTCTCTCTCCCTCTTTTTTCCTCCCCTTTCTTTATTTGTTGGAATAGAGACAGCCAGAAACTGAAAGGAGAGGAGAGGAAAGAGAGGGAGAGAGACAGAGACACCGGCAGCCCTGCTTCACAACTCACAAAGCTTTCCCCCTGCAGGTGGGGTCCGGGGACTTGAACCTAGGTCCCTGTGCACTGTAACATGTGCACTCAACCCTGTGTGCCACCACCCAGCCCTAACCCTCTCTATCTAAAAAGAGATTTGAATAAAATAATAAATCCAAATCTAAAATAAACCAGGAGACACTGCTTTGAAAAAGAACCCATGTTTATGAAAACGATGTCCAACCCCATATGTGTCTCCTCAGCAAGTGGAATCTGGAGTCTGAGCTCAGGTCACAGTGAACAGGCTTCTCAGGAGTGGAGCAGGATGTGAAGCTGGTTGTGGCCCGGTGGTCACAGTCCTCTCACAGTGGCCCTTAAAAACAGATGCTCCGGTTGCCAGAAGCCCTCACTAGGGGGCAGCAGCACACCCTCCAAGAGCTGCCGGGAGGGTCTGCCAGCCTTGGCCCCCAGCTGCTGAAGGAGACCTTGGTGGTCAGTGTTGCTCTTGCACAGTTAGAGAAACCGAGTCATGGGGAAGCTAAGTCACTTGTGTGTGCCAATGGGCAGGAACATGGCTGGCCTTCAGGTTCTGTCAGACCTACTGGGACCCAGGAAGCCCTTCGGCCAGGCCCAAGAGGAAGCAGCCTTGAAGCACTCCCGGAGTCCACGGCGAGCAGGGCACCACTCTGTCCTGCTGGCATTTGCAGAGTCACCCCGAGGCTTCACACGTGTACTCAGCTGCCTGCCAGTCCCCTGCAGTCACGTATTTTATTATTTTTTAAAGATTTTATTTATTTATTTATTCTATAAATTTTTATTTATAAAATGGAAATATTGACAGGATCTTAGGATAAGAGGGGTACATTTCCACACAATGCCCACCCCCAGAGCTCCATGTCCCATCCCCTCCATTGGAAGCTTCCCCATTCTTTATCCCTCTGGGAGCATGGACCAAAATTCTTTTTTTTTTAAATATTTATTTATTTATTCCCTTTTGTTGCCCTTGTTTTATTGTTGTAGTTATTATTGTTGTTGTTATTGATGTCCTTGTTGTTGGATAGGACAGAGAGAAATGGAGAGAGGAGGGGAAGACAGGGAAAGAAAGATAAACACCCGCAGACCTGCTTCACTGCTTGTGAAGCGACTCCCCTGCAGGTGGGGAGCCAGGGGCTCGAACTGGGATACTTATGCCGGTCCTTGCACTTTGCACCATATGCGCTTAACCTGCTGTGCTACTGCCCGCTCCTGGACCAGTGTTTTTTATGGGGTGAAGAAGGTGGGAGGTCTGGCTTCTATAATTGCTTCTCTACTGGACATGGGTGTTGGCAGGTGGATCCATATAATGAGAAAGAAAGGAGAGAGAAAGAACCAGACATCACTCTGGTACATGTGATTCTAGGGACTGAACTCAGGACCTCATGCTTAAAAGTCCAATGCTTTACCCACTGTGCCACCTCCCAGACCACCTGCTGTCACTTGTTATTATTTTAATTCTTATTACTTTTTTAATTTTTAAAAAACCTTTACTTTATTACTGAGTAGAGATAGAAATTGAAAGAGGAGGAAGGGATAGAGAGGGAGAGAGACAGAGAGACACCTGCAGCCTTGCTTCACCATTTGCAAAGCTTTCCCCCTGCAGGTATGGTTCCGGGGGCTTGAATCAGATCCTTGTGCACTCAACCAGGTGCACCACCACCTGGCCCCTCCACTGTCACTTTTTAGCCTCTTGCCCCTGTGGGCACCAGTGAGAACCAAACCCAGTTGGGAATCCCTGCCTGGGCCCCCAGTTGGCTCAGCTTGAGGACAAGGGAGAGCAACTGGCATGGGGGCCGGCCACTTGGGGGTCCTCCCAGCTTCCAGGGAGCACTGCCACTGTGCCCTGCAGCCCCCGGCCCATTCTTGTGCTCTTTGCAGGGGTGCTCCTTCTGGGGGAGCCAGTGCGCTGGGAGACCAGCCTGCAGCTCATCATGGATGTCCTTCTCAGCAACGGTGACCCTGGGGCCGACTTGGCCGTGCCCCCTGATCCCCACCTCCCCGTTCTGGCCAGCAACATGGACCTGCTGTGGATGGCAGAGGCCAAGATGCCCAGGTGAGGACATGGTCCCCCCCCCCCACCTACAGGCCCCACCCAATCCCAACCCACAGGCCAGATCCTCTCCCCGTGGGTGATGCAGGAAGTCAGACATCTTGGCTTAAAGGTTGGCTTCAGGGGTCAGTCAGTCAGCAGGAAGCAGAGTGCTGGGCCCAGGGCACGCTCTGAGGTGACCGTCAGCACCCAGCCCCTCCCTGCCTCCCAGAACCCTCAAAGCCTGTGCTTCTGGGGGAGAACCCAGATTCCGGGTGACAGCAGAGGCACAGCTGGTTGGACATGGCATTCATTCTTCAGTTTTTTTTTTAATTTTTTTATTATTTTTATGTATTTACTAGATAGAGACAGACAGTAACTGAGAAGGAAAGGATGCTAGAGAGACAGACACCTGCAGCCCTGCTTCACCATTCGGGAAGCTTTCCCCTAGCAGGTGGGGAAACTGGGGCTTGAACCTAAGTCCTTGTGTACTGTAATGTGAGCGCTCAACCAGGTGTACCACCGCCGGGCCCCTCCTTTACTTTTTTTCTTCTTTCGCTTGGGTCCCTTTGCTCTTGAGATGGAGGGCTGGGTGGGCTACAGGAAGAGCTGCTTAGACAGTGTGCGTGACCCAGCTTTGAGCCTGGCTCTCACCATAATGCAGGAGGCCTCAGTGCTGTGGTCTCTCTTTACCACTCCCCCTTCCTCTGTCTCTACTTTAAAAGGAAGAAAAGGGGAGTCTGGCGGTAGCACAGTGGTTTAGACGCAGGTGGCACAAAGTGCAAAGACCAGCATAAGGATCCCAGTTTGAGCCACCAGCTCCCCACCTGTGGGCGGGGGGGGGGGGGGGGGTCGGTTACTTCATGAGCGGTGAAGCAAGTCTGCTGGTGTCTGTCTTTCTCTCCCCCTCTGTCTTCCCTCCTCCGTTTCTCTCTGTCCTATCCAACAACAACAACATCAGTAACAACAATAATAACCACAACAATAAAACAACAAAAGGGAATAAATATTTAAAAATATTTTTAGAAAAGAGAGTCGGGTGGTAGCACAGCTGGTTAAGCGCGCACATGGCGCAAAGCGCAAGGACCAGCGTAAGGATCCTGGTTCGAGCCCCGGGCTCCCCACCTGCAGGGGAGTCGCTTCACAAGCAGTGAAGCAGGTCTGCAGGTGTCTATCTTTCTCTCCCTCTCTCTGTCTTCCCATCTCTCTCCATTTCTCTCTGTCCTATCCAACAACAACAACAATAATAACTACAACAATGAAAAACAACAAGGGCAACAAAAGGAAAAATAAATAAACAAATAAATATAAAAAAGAAGAAGAAAAGGGGGGTTGGGTGGTAGCACAGCAGGTTAAGCGCACATGGTGAGAAGCACAAGGACCAGCGCAAGGATCCTGGTTGAGGCTCACAGCCGCCCACCTGTAGGGGGGATTGCTTCATGAGCAGTGAAGCAAGTCTGCAGGTGTCTTTCAGTTCCTCTCCTCCATTTCTCTCTGTCCTGTCCAACAATGACATCAGTAACAACAATAATAATAACCACAACAACAGTGAAACAACAATGGCAACAGAAAGGGAAAAAATGACCTCCAGGAACAGTGGATTTATGGTGCAGGCACTGAGCCCCACCAATAACCCTGGAGGCAAAAAAAAAAAGATGTAGGGACATGGGTGGGGTATGCTAGGCACCAGGTGACTCTCTTCAGAAAGCGAACAGTTTACCATGCTTGAGGACTTGGGTTCGAGCCCCCAGGTTAGCCCCTGGGAGTGCCTAGAGGGATAAAGTTTTGCAAGTGGTAATACCTCTCTCTCTCTCTCTCTGTCTCTCTCTCTCTCGGAAATTAAAGAGAAAAAATGACTACCAGGAGCCGCAAAGTCATGTAGACAAATTCTAGCGCTAACTCTGGTAGCAACAGAAAAGTGGCAGGGTGGAGGGGTGGCAGGGATTATTCTGATAGTTCTGTAGACTAGACTTTAAGTATTTTTATATTTATTTTTTCCCTTTTGTTGCCCTTGTTGTTTTATTGTTGTAGTTATTATTGTTGTTGTTATTGATGTCATTGTTGTTAGATAAGACAGAGAAAAATGGAGAGTGGAGTGGAAAACAGAGAGGGGGAGAGAAAGAGAGACACCTGCAGACCTGCTTCACCACCTGTGAAGCAACTCCCCTGCAGGCAGGGAGCCGGGGCTGGAACCAGGATCCTTGCGCCAGCCCTTGCGCTTTGTGCCACCTGCACTTAACCCACTGCGCTACTGCCTGACTCCTCTGACTTTCAGTATTTTTACGTAGTGGTTTGGGAGCCAGGCAGTGGTGCACCTGGTTGAGTGCACAGGTATCAAGCACAAGGACCCAGGTTCGAGCACCTGTGGGGGTTCCACTTCATGAGTGGGGAAGCAGGTCTGCAGGTGTCTTTCTGTCTCTCCCTTCTCCCCCTCCTCTCTTAGTTTCTCTCTGTCCTGTCCAATAAAATAGAGAAAAAGGAAAAAAATGGGGGGGGGGCTCTGGTGGTGGTGCACCTGGTTAAGCAGACATGGTACTAAGTGCAAGAGCCCATGCAAGGATCTGGGTTTGAGTCCCTGTTCTCCACCTGTGGGGGGGGGGGGGGGGGTTGGGGACGCTTCACAAGCAGCAAAGTAGGGCTGCAGGTGTCTCTCTTCTCTCTCCCTCTCTGTCTCCCCCTCCTCTCTCAATTTCTATTTTGTCTAATCACATGGAAAACATGGCCACCAGGAGCAGTGGTTTTGTAGTAAGTAAATAAAGAAAAGGAAAAAGATGGCCACTGGGAGTGGTGACTTTGTAGGGCCGGCACTGAGTCCCAGAGATAATCCATGTGGCAAAAGGAAAAAAGAAAAATCAGTAAGAGAGAGTGAAGCCTGCAGTTTGCTTCATCGTGAGGGGGGCCAGGCTAGAGCGCACCGTCTGCGTGAGCTGTCTTATAGTTCCCCTCTATGGAATTTCCAAGTGCATTCGGGCTGCTGGAGAGGTGGCTCCCCTTAGATCTGCATGTCGAAACCCTGGCTCTGATCCCTGGTGCCACCTACATGGGAGTGCTTTGGTCTCTCGCGCTCTGTCTCTGAAATGCATCTTTCTTTTCTTTGTTCTTTGCCTCCAGGGTTATTGCTGGGGTTTGGTGCTTATACTAAGAATCCATTGCTCCTGGTGGCCATTTTCCCCCCCATCTTATTGGACAGGACAGAGAAATTGAGAGAGATGGGGGAGATAGAGAGGGAGAGAACAAATCTTTCCTTAAAAAAAAAAAAGTAGGGGCCGGCTGGTGGCACACCTGGTTGAGCACACATGTTACAATGTGCAAGGACCCAGGTTTGAGCCCCCAGTCCCCACCTGCATGGGGAAAGCTTCACAAGTGGTGAAGCAGGGCTGCAGGTGTCTCTCTGTCTCTCACCCTTCCTATCCCTCCTTCTCTCTCAATTTCTGACTGTCTCTATCCAATAAATAAGTAAAGATAATAAAAAAATTTTTTTAAATATTTACCAGTGAGGAAGAGAGAGAGGCGAGGCAGAGTATCACACTGGCACTGGTGATGCTGAGGATAGAGCCTGGGACCGCATGCTTGAGAGTCTAGTGCTTTCCCCACCCAGGCAGCTCTGGGACTCCAGAAATCTTTCTCTTTGCTTCTTTTTGTAAAGTGTGTTTCTGCGATGTATTTTCTCTGAAGCTTTCTTCCTCGAGTTGGGGTAGCTGACATGCCGTGATGAGGGATGAGGGTGTTTAATGTGGGCTGTGTACTGCGTTGCACGGGGGTGTGGGTGTGGGATGTGTTTTTTTGTCAGCCTGACTTGAGATGGATTTCTCATTCCGTTATTGGAATACTGCAAATAGAATTCGTCCCACAGATGAGTGACACTGCACTGTTTGGCTCAGTACCAGCAAGGGGGTGTTGCTTTACCACGTGTGTGATCCAGGTTCCAAGGAAGGAAGCTTCAGTGCTGCAGTCTCTTTTCTCTCTCTAGAGAGAGATGATTGATCAAGATTGCAGATCTCTTCCTTTGTTTTTGTTTTATTCTTTTTAGTAATTGTTTCATTTTTTGAATTTATTTCCTTTTTTGTCCTTTTTTTTTATTGTTGTAGTTATTGTTGTCGTTGTTGTTGGATAGGACAGAGAGAAATGGAGAGAGGAGGGGAAGATAGAGAGGGGAAGAGAAAGATAGACACCTGCAGACCTGCTTCACCATCTGTGGTGGTGGGGAGCCAGGGGCTCGAACTGGGATCCTTGCATTTTGCACCACTTGCGCTTAACCTACCGCACTACTGCCTGACTCCCTTATTCTTCCTTTGTAACAGGCAATCCAGGGCATTTACAGGGATGCAGAGGTCACATAGGCTCCTAAGCTAAATATAGGCCCCAGATCAGATCAAATCAATGGGGTTTGCAGTCAACAATATTTATACACTTTCCCATATTTGGGAGCTGCTCTCTTCCCTAATCCAACTTTCTAGTCCTTTTTCTAGCCATGACATCACCTCCCCAGACAATAACCTGGTCCACCTGCATATCAGATGTCAGGCTCAGGCAAAAATTAATAAAGTTATTTATCACTTGGAATATACCTAATAGGCAATCTAGAGCTTACATAGATAGAAACCCCACTGGTCAGGGACCCAGTTTTGTTTTGTTTGTTTTAATCAGGCCACTGCTAATGGTGGTGCTAGGGATTGAACCTAGGACCTCTGAGTCTTGAGCATGAGAGTCTTTTGCAGAACTATGCTGTCTCCCCAGCCCTGCTCAGAGATCCTAACATCTTCTGTCTCCCTGCCTACAATCTTTCACCCTTTGCTATTGATTCCAAAACTGGTGCCTGTGCTCCAGCCATCACATCAGCATCCCAGGGAGCATGGTGGAGAAAAGTGCAGAGACCTCTTCCACACTTCTTTTTTATTTTTTTAAATAAAATCTATTTATTTATATATTGGATAGAGACAGAGAGGAATTGAGAGGGGAAGGTGAGATAGAGAAGGGGAGAAACAGAGACACCTGCAGCCCTGCTTCACCACTTGTGAAGTTTTCTCCCTGTAGGCGGGAACCAGGGACTTGAACCCAGGCCCTTTGGCATTGTAGTATGAGTGATTAACCAGGTGTGCCATTGTTGCCCTCAATTTTTTTTTATTAAGTTTTTATTTATTTATTTATTTATTTTCCTTTTTGTTGCCCTTGTTGTCCCTCAATTTTTTTTTATCTATTTGTTGGATAGAGACAGTCAGAAACTGAGAGGGAAGGGGTTACCCTGATAGAGAGGAAGAGAGGCAGAGAGACACCTGCAGCACTGCTTCACCTCTTGTGAAGCTTTCCCCCTGCAGGTGGGGACCGGGGGCTCGAACCTGGGTCCTTGCACACTGTAACATGTGCACTTAACCTGGTGTGCCACCACCTGGCCCTCTCTCTTTTTTTTTTATTATCTATTTAATGGATAGAGACAGCCAGAAATCGAGAGGAAGAAGGGAGATAGAGAGGGAGAGAGAGACCTGCAGCCCTGCTTCACCACTCGCAAAACTTCCCCCCTGCAGGTGGGGACCAGGGACTTGAACCCAGGTCCTTGCACAGTGTAACATAGGCGCTCATCCAGGTGCGCCACCCCCCAGCTCCTGACCTCCTCCACACTTCAAGGCTGCTTTCCAGAGAGGCCTGGCGCTCCGCACCTCTGCTGTCGCCAACTGGTGGCAGTGTGGTAGGATGGGCCCAGAAGGAGGGAAGACATGGCTGACGGATACTCTCTGCCCGCAGGTTCGGCCACGGCACCTTCCTGCTTTGCCTGGAGACCATCTTCCGCAAGGTGACGGGCCGGGAGCTGCGCTACGAGGGCCTGATGGGCAAGCCCAGTGTGCACACTTACCGCTATGCAGAGGCCGCCATCCGCAGCCAGGCACAGCGCCAGGGCTGGGCCGCCCCAGTCCGCACTCTCTACGCTGTGGGGTGAGCCCTGCCCCTCCTCCCTTCCTCCCTCCCCGGTCCTGTGCAGTGGGCCGCACTGATCTGCATCTGCCTGCTGCTCCGTGTCTCTGCAGCGACAACCCCATGTCCGATGTCTATGGCGCCAACCTGTTCCAGCAGCACCTGCAGACCGCACAGCAGGCTGGGGGTCAGGAGCAGCCCTCCGGCACGCAGAGCTGCACCTCCATCCTGGTGTGCACGGGTGTGTACAGCCCCCAAGGGCCCGAGGCTCGTCCCTTCCACAGCCACCGTGACTTCAGCCCCAGCCCGGAGCTCCTGCGGGCCGCCTATGTGGTGCAGGACGTGAGGGAGGCCGTGCAGCTGGTGCTGAGCCTTGAGGGCTGGGCAGCCTAGATGGGGGGGCAGTGGGAATGGTGGAGCAGTGTGGACGGTGGGTAGTGTAGACGGGGCATCCGGTCTCCGGAAACTAGCCTCAGCAACACTCTCCTCGCTGCACACAGCCGGCCAGCACTGTCACTCAGAGAAAGACACTGGCTTCTTTCTGTGGTGTTTTTTTTTTTCTTTTCCTTCTGGACATTTGTCACAAAGGACCTGGGTGGCCTTCAGGCAGGCCTGGCATCCTTCAGCCAGCCCCGCTGGTGCCTCCCCAGTGCCAACCTCAGGCCGGCCCCTCCACCCTGTGCCTTGGCTTCCCTGTCCTTAGCCACTGCCAGGAGGCAAGGGGCAGGGCTGAGGGTGGTGGTGGTCTAGAAGAATGAGCCAGTTCCTTCAGGGGCCTTGGCCCACACCCGCCTGCTGGCAGAGTGTGAAGCTCACACTCAGATGCTATTTTTGGTGGCATTTTAGCTTATGCCCAGGGACTGGGGGCGGGGGGGTGGGTAGCATTTTATAAATTAAAAGAGTTGTAACAAAGCTTGACTTTGACTTGTTTCTATTTTTTTTTATTTTACTTTTTAATTTTTTAGCAGTCTTATTTATTTTTTATTTCTTTATTGGAGAATTCATGGTTTATAGTCAACAATAAAATAAAATACAATAGTTTGTACACGTGTAACATTTTCCAGTTTTTCACATAACAATTCAAACCCCTACTAGGTCCACCTCTGTCTTCCAAGGACCTGATCCTTCCCCCCACCCCAGAGTCTTTGACTTTGGTGTCGTACACCAACTCCAGTCTTATTATTTATGTATTTGTTATCAGATAGAGGGATAGAGAAATTGAGATGGGAGATAGACAGAGAGACACCTGCAGCCCTCTGTCACCACTTGTGAAGCTTTCCCCCTGCATGGGGGGACCAGGGGCTTGAACCCGGGTCCTTGCACACCGTAATGTGTTTGTGCTTAACCAGGAGCGCCACCATCCGGCCCCTTACTTTATGTTGCTACCAGGCTCATCACTGGGACTCAATGCCTGCACTGTGAATCTACGGCTCCTTGGGCCATTCTTTCTCTCTCTCTCTTTTTTTTGGGGGGGGCAGGCAGGACGGGTTGAGACAGAAATTGAGAGGGAAAGAGAGACAGTAAAAGAGAGAACATCTCTTTAAAAAAGTAAAAGAGAGAAGCTCCTCTCTGCAGGTGGGGAGCAGGGGCTCGGACCCCAGACCTTGTGCACGCTAACATGTGCGCCGCCAGAAGCACCACCGCCACCCCCCCACCTCTGTTTGTAACTCTAGCTAGTCACAGGGGGCAGGTGCTCGGGGAGGCAGTGGTGGGGCTGTGAGGCGGGGAGCTGGACGGTTGTTCTTCCTAGGAGGCCCTTCTTCCCCTCCCCTCCCTCCTCCCTGCCACCCCCAGTCTGGGCCCTGGAGCCTGGGGAGAAATGTGTGCTGCTCAGGCACTGGCAGATTCTCAGCAGCGTCCCTGATGTGGAACCCAAAAAAGGACTCTTGTGTATGTGTGGCCTGCTCTGAAGGAAGGAGTCTTTTCTTCAGTAAATCCAGAGGAGTTTTTTGTTTTTAACCTTAAATACAGTTGTTATTTCTTTACCACCAGGATTCATCACTGGGGCTCAGTGATTGCAGGATGAATCTGCCACTCCCAGCCACCATTTATTTTTCTGATAGTGACAGAGAGACACCTGCAGCACTGTTGCCTGCTCATGAAGCTTCCCCCCTGCAAGAGGGGGCCCGGGGCTTGAACCCAGGTCCTTGTGTGTGGTAGCATGTACTCTGCTGGGTGCACCTCCTCCTGGCCCCTCCATTACTTCTTTTTTTTTTTTTGCCTCCAGGGTTATTGCTGGGGTTTGATGTCTACACTATGAATCCACTGCTCCTGGAGGCCATTTTTTTCCTTACTTTTAAATTAAATTATTTTTTTTATTGGATAGGATAGAGAGAAATTGAGAGGGGAGGGGAAGATAGAGAGGGAGAGGAAAGATAAATACCTGCAGACCTGCTTCACCGTGTGAATGAACCCTCTGCTGTTTGGGAGCTGGGGGCTTGAACCTAGATCCTGGTGCTAGGTAATATGTGCACTTAACCAGATGCACCACCACCCAGCCCCACTTTTTAAAAAAATATTTATTTAAATTAGTTAATGAGAAAGAGCTACAGAGAGAGAGAGAGAGAGAGAGAGAGAGAGAGAGAGACTATCAATCTAGAGCCCTGCTCAGCTCTGGCTGATGCTTGGGTTTGAACCCGGGACCTCAGAGCCTCAGGCAGGGGAGTCTTGCAGAATCACTGTGCTATCTGCCCAGCACCCTTTCCATTACTTAAGATCTAGTGGCAAGGTCACCTCAGAAATCCCTCCCTTCCTACAGAACCTGGTGCCCTCCATCCCCTCACTTTGCTCAGCTTCTCCTACATTCTCCCCAGGCTGTCGGCTTCCTCATTCTCTGTCATCCACTCAAGTGTGGTGAGCTTGTGAGTGTCACACATGGGTCTCTGTGTCTTCCCTCGCTTGCCTGGCTGGTGACAAGGCAGCCAGGAGTCCTCCCTGGCATCCTTAGACACAAGCCCAACCTCCTCTCCTCTCTGGGGAAGCAGGAAAGCGGGAGGCTGGGAGTTTGGGCGCCAGTCCCAGCTGTCACCTCTTGCTCTGTGACCTTGGTCTTCCTCCTTCCCTCTTAAGGGGTCCCTCTTCCCCTTCTGCAGAACCAGCTTCAGCTGTGTGTGTTCTGTATGTGAGCAATTAAAATTTTATTTGTTTATTTTAATAAGAGAGATACAGAAGGGGGGGACACCAGAGCCCAACTCAGTTCTTGCTGGTGGTGGTGCTGGGAATTGAACCTGGGCCTCCAGAGCCTTAGGCATGAAAGTCCTTTGCAGAACCGCTATGCTGTCTCCCAGCCCTCGTGGGTGATTTTTGTTAATATCAATTTTTTTAATGATCTTTATTTGATAGAGGCAGCCAGGATTCGAGAGCAAAGGGGAGATAGAGAGGGAGAGAAAGAGACACCCGCAGCCCTGCTTCACCACTTGGAAAGCTTTCCCCCTGCAGGTGGGGATCAGGGACTCAAACCCGGGTCCTGGTACACTGTGACATGTGCACTCAATGCCATCTTGAGTGATTTCTAGGGGCTATTCATGCTTGCATTCTGGCTATGGTGGTTCCACTAAAGGTGACAAGAAGTCCAGAGGTGGGCACTCTGGTCTGGGGTGTCTGTCCTCTTGTGCACCTGTCCCTCTGCAAGATGGTGCTGCCATGCTCCCCAGTGTCTTATGCAAGGCACAGGGACAGAGTGGGGAGGGTGGGGGGGGGGGTCAGAGCAGGGGAGCTGGCTTCCTGGAAAGAGCTTTCTAGGCAGTTCTACCAGGCTTCTCACTCTGTCTGGCCAACTCCCACTGTCCCCACTCTTCACAGCATTTGTCCCCTAAGCCGTCAGCTGAGCTGAATTCTACCAGCTCCATCTGCATCCCACTCAGCTTCTCCAAAGAGTTTTATTCTCCCTCTCTCTCTCTCTCTCTCTCCCCCTCTCTCTCTCGGGGCCTAGGAGAGGATACACTTGACTGTGCTCTTACCTCAACCTCAACTGCATTCAAAGTGTCCTTGAGGTGGTCCGGGAGGTGGCGCAGTGGAGAAAGCACTAGACTACAGGTATCTCTCTGTCTCTCCCCCCACTCTCTCTCCCCCTTCCCTCTTGATATCTGGCTGTCTCTATCCAATAAATAAAGTTAATAATAAAAAAAAAACCTCAAAAAGTCACAGCTGGTGAGTTTTTAAGTGGTTTATTTCAACAGTTCTTTGTTACTTAGACTCGGACCCGGAAGTAGTGTAGCTTAGTCACCGATCTCCCAATTTGGTGCCAGCCGTCCCTGGGCCCCGGTGTTTAGTCCTGGAATCTCTCCCTCTCCCCGTCTGTCCACAAGCGATATGTGTGCCTGTACTCTCCTGTGGCCTAGCTGGTTTTCTTTCTCTCTCTCTCTCTCTCTCTTTTTTAATATTTATTTTATTTATTCCCTTTTGTTGCCCTTGTTGTTTTATTGTTGTAGTTGTTGTTGTTGTTGGATAGGACAGAGAGAAATGGAGAGAGGAGGGGAAGACAGAGAGGAGGAGAGAAAGATAGACACCTGCAGACCTGCTTCACCGCCTGTGAAGCAACTCCCCCTGCAGGTGGGGATCCGGGGTTCGAACCAGGATCCTTATGCCGGTCCTTGTGCTTTGCGCCACCTGTGATTAACCTGCTGCGCTACAGCCCGACTCCCCCTTTTTTTTTTTTTTTTAACAATTTCTGGGACAGACCCGGAAGCGGTGAGCCTCAGCTGTCCCTCTCCCAGTTTGGTGCCAGCTGTCCCTGCCTACAGCCTTTTGTTCATGGGAATTTCTCTCGCTCCTTTCCTGTCCACGAGCCACACGTGTCTGTATGCACTTGTGGCTTGGTGAGTTTCCAAAGAAGTCCTGGTTGTATTTTGTTGAGTTTTCAGGTAATTTTTGTTACTTTTTTTAGTTGACTGGGGAGAGCAAAACACAGCTGCTGCTGCTGCTACTCCATAGCCCTGTCTCCACAAGTCTCTTCTTTTTTCAATATTTTTCTCTATTTATTATTGGGTAGAGACAGAGAGAAATTGAGGGGGGAGGAGGAGGCAGAGAAGGAGAGAGGCAGAGAGACATCTGCAGCCCTGCGTCACCACTTGTGAAGCTTCCCCCTGCAGGTGAGGACCGGGTCTCAAACCTGGGTCTTTGTGCACTGCAATATGAGCATTTAACCAGGTGCACCAATGCCTGGCCCCTTCTTTCTTTTCTTTTAATGGTGGCTTACCTAGTTGAGCACACATCATTATGAGCAAGGACCTGGGTTCAAGCCACTGGTCCCCACCTGCAGGACTTTATTGCCTCAGGCAGGAAAGTCTATTTGCATAACCACTAGGCTATCTCTCTAGCCCTCTCCCCCCCCTCAGTTTCTCTCAGTCTCTATAACAAAAAGAAAGGATAGATTTATTAATGAGAGGGAGAATCAGAACATCACTCTGGCACATGTGACGCTGGGAATCAAACTCGAGACTTCATGCTCGAGGACCCAGTGCCTTACCCACTGCATTATCTGCTGGCCTGCCATTTCCTGCTCTTTCACTGCGGAGACATCTCTTGCCCCCTCCTGTTGGTCCCTTCTTATATCCCCACTAAAGACCTAGGTGGGGCGGGGGAGACAGCATAATGGTTATGCAAAACAGACTCTCATGCCTGAGGCTCCTAAGTCCCAGGTTCAATCCCCTGCACCACCATAAGCCTGAGCTGAGCAGTGCTCTGGTGTATCTCTCTGTCTCCTCTCTTCATCTCTCTCAAAAATAAAATTAATTAAAAAAATTAAAAAAATAAATAAAAGACCTAGGTGATAGTGGCAAAGAATACACAGGGTTAGAAGAAGTATGTGATTTGAAGAACATCCTGAGTTGGGAAGTGGAAGGGTCTGGTGTTCAGTGTTATAATGAGTGTCATAAAAACTGCAGCAAAGGTGGGCGCGAGGAATAACATCATTGCAAGACTGGCCAGCTCCTCATGGGGCGCGAGCGCTTCCACACTACGATCATCATCTCTGGCATTATGCTATTCCACTGCAGAATACTGTGCCCCAGTATGGTTCCGTAGCCTCCATGTCCACTTGGTCGATTCCAAATTATATTCCTCCATGAGGATAATTTCTGGAACCATCCGTTCCACCCCGGTTCCATGGCTGCCAGTTCTTAGCAACATCGCCCTGCCAGATATTCGTCGGGATGCGGCATCATCTAAGTTCAGTTCCCACATCTACGCTCGACCGGACCTGCCAATATACGCGGATATCTTCGCCCACCCTGTCCAACGCTTGACGTCTCGTCACCCAATCTGGTCCCCTACACCTACACTGAACTTCTCTGTTCCAGACTCTTGGAAACAGAGCTGGCAGTCAGCTGAGGTAAAGAACAAACACCTCATCACAGACCCCTGCAAGCGTCAACCCAGCTTTGACCTAGCACGTTATGATTGGGCCCTCCTCAATCGCTATCGAACAGGCCATAGCCGGTGTGCCGCTATGTTCCATCGCTGGGGAGCCAGAGACGACCCGAACTGCCCCTGCGGCTACAGACAGACTATGACCCACATAGTCAACGACTGCCACCTCTCCAGATTCAAAGGAGGTCTCGAAACTTTACATCAGGCTCAACCTGACGCTGTTGACTGGCTACGGAAGAAGGGCAAACGCTAGAAGAAGAAGAAATGAGTGTTTGATGTCATGTAAGAGCCTACAGCTCTCTAGGGGCTTTCTGGGGGAGGGGCTTTATCTGTTCACTAAGGGGAAAGAGACGTTGAACATGTGTTATCAGTGACAGGGCACAGCGGTTCTGCTGAGGCTGGAGTTCTTTTTCCTTTATTGGGGGATTAATGTTTTACAGTCAACAG
The DNA here is from genome assembly GCF_950295315.1 of Erinaceus europaeus. NCBI lineage: Eukaryota > Metazoa > Chordata > Mammalia > Eulipotyphla > Erinaceidae > Erinaceus > Erinaceus europaeus. Next base: position 86,614,829 of record NC_080166.1, read on the forward strand.
TGAATACATGTTTGTACATGCATAACCTTTCTGAGTTTCAATACAACCCCCACTAGGTCCTCTGTCATCCTTATCCAGGGCCTGTACTCTCCCCCACACACACACACACCCCAGAGTCTTTTACTTTGGTGCAATACGCCAACTCCAGTTCAGGTTCTGCTTGTGTTTTCTTTTCTGATCTTGTTTTCCCACTTCTGCCAGTGAGTGAGATCATCCCATATTCATCCTTCTGCTTCTGACTTAGTTCACTTAACCTGATTTCTTCAAGCTCCATCCAAGATGGGCTGAAAATGGTGAAATCACCATTAAAAAATATTTATTTATTCCCTTATTGTTGCCCTTATTGTTTTTTATTGTTGTAGTTATTATTGTTGTCGTTGTTGTTGGATAGGACAGACAGAAATGGAGAGAGGAGGGAAGACAGAGAGGGGGAGAGAAAGACACCTGCAGACCTGCTTCACTGCTTGTGAAGTGACTCCCCTGCATGCAGGTGGGGAGCCGGGGGCTCGAACCGGGATCTTTATGCTGGTCCTTGCGCCACCTGCGCTTAACCCGCTGCGCCAATGCCTGACTCCCTAAAAATCACCATTTTTAACAGCTGAGTAGTATTCCATTGTGTATCTAGACCACAACTTGCTCAGCCACTCATCTGTTGTTGGACAGCTGGATTGCTTCCAGGTTTTGGCTGTTGTTTTTCATCTTCTGCCAGTGAGTGAGATCATCCCATATTCATCCTTCTGCTTCTGACTTATTTCACTTAACATGATTTCTTCAAGCTCCATTCAAGATGGGCTGAAGACCTGCTTCAATGCTTGTGAAGCGACTCCCCTGCAGGTGGGGAGCCAGGGACTCGAACCGGGATCCTTATGCTGGTCCTTACAAATTGTGCTGCTATGAACACAGGTGTACACAAATCTTCTTGGATGGGTATGTTGGGTTCCTTAGGATATATCCTTCTAGCCTTCTGAGTGTTCTCCAGACTACTCTCCACAGAGGGCTAGGGTTCTTAGCAAGGTCGGAGTCTTTTTTTTTTTTTTTCCCAGAGCACTGCTCAGCTCTGGCTTATGGTGGTACAGGGGAATGTACTTGGGACTCTGGAACCTCAGTTGTAAGAGCCTCTTTGCATGACCGTTATGCTATCTCCTCTGCCCTGCAAGACTAGTTTTGACCCATCAAAGCCTAAAGATTAAGGGCTGTTGAAACAGCTCACTTGGATAGTGCAAGGATACCCAGTCCCGTCCCGGCCCCCACTGCATTGGAGGAGGCTCTGGTGCTGGCTTCCCCCCCTCCTCTCTCTCTCTGCTCTGTCTGAAAATAAAGCCTCAGAAATGTCCTGCATGACTGCCCCTGGGGCACACACTCACTCCTACCTGGGAAGCCTCTCTAACCCCCAGCTTTTCTCCAGGGAAAGCAGGGTGGCAAGTGGCAAAGCTGACAATCCCAGGCAATGAACAAGCATTGGCAGCTGTATCCACCCTGTGAGGCCTAGTTTTGAGGGAGGAGGGGCCAGACTCAGTGAGCAAAGGCAGGGTGTGGCCAGAGGGCATGTCAGGTCCCTGCCCTCTGCGTACACCTAAGACCCTCCCCACCTCCTGCCCATCCCCTGTCCTTCCTCCGTGATGGCTTCATGGTCTGGGATCCTGCTGCCATGGACAGTCTGATGAGCGTCTCTCCAGCCAGACAGGTTGAGCTGGCCAGATGGAATGACTGGTGAGTCCAAGAGTCCAAGTGTGTACAGAGAGGACTGGTGAGTACAGGTAAATCCAGGTGTGTACAGAGAGGACAGGTGAGTTCAGGTGTGTACAGATGAGTCCAGATGTGTACAGAGAGGACAGGTGTGTACAGAGAGGACAGGTTAGTCCAGGTGTGCACAGGTGAATACAGAAAGGACTGGTGAGTCCAGGTATGTACAGAAAGGACTGGTGAGTCCAGGTGTATACAGAGCCAAGGCAAGTATAGGAGTGATGTAGCCAGAGTCCTTAGCTCTAGACAGCAATGGGTCTAGATACACATCCAGGTCCTTAGCTCTAGACAGCAATGGGTCTAGATACACATCCAGGTCCTTAGCTCTAGACAGCAATGGGTCTAGATACACATCCAGGTCCTTAGCTCTAGACAGCAATAGGTCTAGATACACATCCCAGTCCTTAGCTCTAGACAGCAATGGGTCTAGATACACATCCAGGTCCTTAGCTCTAGACAGCAATGGGTCTAGATACACATCCAGGTCCTTAGCTCTAGACAGCAATGGTGGATGACAGTGCCTGCCCGTGTCTGTCTCTGGCTCTCTGTCTCTTGGACTGCCTGTGAGTCAGCCTCTGTGGCCCCTTCCTTTCTGTCCAGGCCTCCTGAAGACCTGGCCACTGGGTGCAGATAAGCTTCTAAGCTGGAGCAACCACCTCAGACCCTCCTAGGTCAATGCTGGCCACAGCATCCTCTCCAGCCGTGTCCCTTGGGGACACCCAGGGTCACAAGCAACAGCTCATTTATTGAGAATAGAAGCAAAGTGCATGTTCAGCAGGGAAGTTTGGACAGTAAGCAAGATGTAAGGACCTTAACAGCATCATCTGCCTAGGTCACAGTGACACCGTCGGGCTGACAGACAGCACCCCTGGGGTAGGATCTGAGTCCCAACAAGGGCCATCTCCTCCAGGGTCTCCCAAGGCCACCCCTAGGGTGTGAATCCAGACTCCAGCCTAGCTGGGGTTGCTGTAGCAACCGGATGCTGCCTGGAGGGTGGAATTTTAAAATATCTCAGCTATATTTGTGTGTGTGTGTGTGTGTGTGTGTGTGTTCAATCAGGCTGTCACTTCCCCACTGCTGGGCCATGTAGGGACACCTCCTTCTCTGCCCGGGGCTCTTGGCAGTTTAGGGGGTGAGGGTGGAGGTGGGAGGACTTGGGGGTGTGAACGGCTGGGAAGCTGACACAGCTTAGACTTGGTTTCCTGGCATCACCAGCTCTGGAAGGCAGCTTCCCTCCCTCCCTCCTTTGGCTCAGACTCTTTCCAGAACTGCCTTTGAATCCTGGGCCTTAGCCTCTCCCTGGGGAGGAAGGGCCATATCCCTTTATAGCAGCTTTCCTGTTGGTCTAACTGATTTATTAATAATTATTATTAGTAGTAGTAGTACCGCCAGAACTTAGCTCCGGCTTATGGTGGATCTGGGAACTGAACTTGGGACCTTTGGTGCCTCAGACATTAAAGACTTTGCATAACCATAGTATTATCTCCCCAGCCCTCTAACTTACTTTTTTTTTTAAAAAATATTTATTTCAACAAGGGCAACAAAAGGGGAAAAAATAGCCTCCAGGAGCAGGGGATTTGTGGTGCAGGCACAGACCCTGGAGGCAAAAAATATATATATTTATGGGGCCCAGGTTAAGCACACGTAGTGCGAAGTGCAAGGACTGGAGTAAGGATCCCGGTTCGAGCCACAGGCTCCCCACCTGCAGGGGAGTTGCTTCACAAATGGTGAAGCAGATCTGCAGGTGTCTATCTTTCTCTCCCCCCCTCCCTCTCTACCTCTTCCCCCACAATTTCGCTTTCTTCTGTCCAAAAAAAAAAAGAATGGCCCACAGGAACAGCAGAGGATTCATAGTGCAGGCATCAAGCCCAGCAATAACCCTGGAGGCAAAAAAAGAAAGAAAGAAAGAAAGAAAGAAAGAAAGAAAGAAAGAAAGAAAGAAAATAATATTTATATGAGGGAGAGGAGAGATGAAAGCAGAGTATCACTCTAGCACATGTGTTGCTGGTGATTGGACACAGGACTTCATGATTAAGAGTGCAGTGCTAGGACCAGGTGGTGGCGCACTTGGTTGAGCGCACACATCACAGTGCACAAGGACCCAGGTTCAAGCTCCCTGTCCCCCACCTGAAGGGGGAAGCTTCATGAGTGGTGAAGCAGGGCTGCAGGTGTCTCTGTCTCCCACTTCCCTCTCAAATTCTGGTTGTCTCTATCTAATAAATAAATAAATAAAAAAAAAAGGGTCTAGTACTTTATCCACAGCACCACTTGGGTCTCTAGCTTCCTCTTCTTCCTTTTTTTTTTTTTGCTTCCAGGGTTATCACTGGGGCTCCCTTATTATTGTTAGTGCTACTGGATAGGACAGAGAGAAATCAACAGAGATGGGGAAAACAGAGAGGGGGAGAGAAAGAGAGACACCTGCAGACCTGCTTCACTACTTGTGAAGCAACCCCCTGCAAGTGGGGATCTGGGGGACTTGGACCCAGATCCTTATGCCGGTCCTCAAGTTTCACGCCATGTATGCTTAACCTGCTGTGCCACTGCCCGCCCGCCCCCAACTTCCTCTTCTGACTTGACTTTTCAATCCAATAGATGTCTGTTGAGACCTACCAAACACTGTGATAAGAAATGAGAAAATGGAGGGGGGCAGGTGCACCTGGTTAAGTGCACACATCACAGTGAGCAAGGACCCAGATTCAAGCCCCTGATCCCCACAGGCAGGAGGAAAGCTTCACAAGTAGTGGAGTAGGGCTGCAGGTATTTCTCTTTCTTTCTCCCTATCTTCCTCCCCTCTCTATTTCTCTTTAAAAAATGTTTTTAAAAAAGAGAGAAAGGGAGTCGGGCAGTAGCGCAGCAGGTTAAGCGCACGTGGTGCAAAGTGCAAGGACGGGCTTAAGGATCCTGGTTCCAGCTCTCGGCTCCCAACCTGCAGGGGAGTCGCTTCACAAGTGGTGAAGTGGGGCCGGGTGCTGGCGCACCTGGTTGAGTGCACATGTTACAGTGCTCAAGGACCCAGGTTGCTGCTCCTGGTCCCCACCTGCAAGGGGAAAGCTTCACAAGTGGTGAAGTAGGGCTGCAGGTGTCTCTTTGTCTCCCTATCTCCCCCTTCCTTTCAATTTCTGGCTGTCTCTATCCAAAAAATAAATAAATATTTTAAAAAATTTAAAAGTTTTAATTAAAAAAAACAAGTGGTGAAGCAAGTCTGCAGGTGTCTATCTTTCTCTCCCTCTCTCTGTCTTCCCCTCCTCTCTCCATTTCTCTCTGTTCTGACAATGAGGACATCAATAACAACAATAAAACAACAAGGGCAACAAAAGGGAATAAATAAATATTAAAAAAAACAGAGAGAAAATGGGGCTTTGGTGGTAGTGTACCCAGTAGAGCACATATATTCTCATGAGTGAGGACCTGGGTTCAAGACCCCAGTCCCTACCTGCAGAGGTGAAGCTTCACAAACAGTGAAGCAGTGGTGCAGATGTCTCTCCTTTATATCTTTCTCTCCCTTTCTATCTGTTGTTAAAATTCGGAGGCTCCAGCTGGCCGGGCTAGCTTCACAGGCGGGTAACAGAGACGACCAGAGACATACGGCTGGGCAGGGAAGCTGTATTTCTTTATTCAGGAACAACGATTCATAAACTAAACCAAACTAATCACCAAACAGAACTCTGCTGCCTCTTTCCCCCGCGGCGGCACCAAGCACTCTCTAACTCTGGAACTCTCGAACCCTCTCGGGGTTCCTTGGAGCAGGGCCAAGCGTGCCCGCGAAACTAGCAGGACTGATCCAATTTTCTTGGCAGGGGGAGAGCTAGAACAACCTAATGTAAAGCATACAACATCTATCTGTTTCTCATCCTCTATCAAAAAAAAAAAGTCTGATAAAAAAAAAAAGAAATGCTATTACCTTAGCGAGATCTCCCACACTGTTTTGGTTCTTGACTCAGTCCCATAAGGTTGCAAACTTTGGGAGCCAGGCGGTAGCGCAGTGAGTTAAGCACAGGTGGTACAAAATGCAAGGATCAGTATAAGGATCTCAGTTCGAACACCCAGCTCCCCACCTATAGGGGAGTCGCTTTACAAGTGGTGAAGCAGGTCTGCAGGTGTCTGTCTTTCTCTCCCCCTCTCTGTCTTCCCCTTCCCTCTCCATTTCTCTCTGTTCTATCCAACAACAATGACATCAATAACAACAACAATAATAACTACAATAATAAAATGACACGGGCAACAAAAAGGGAATAAATAAATAAATAAATATTTTTTTTAAAAGATTGCAAACTTTATTTTTTTGTTTGTTTCCAGGGTTATCACTGGGGCTTGGTGCCAGCACTATGAATTCACTACTCCTGGTGGCCATTTTTCCCCATTTTATTGGACAGAACAGAGAGAAATGAAGAGGGGAGGAGGATGTAGAGAGGGGGAGAGACAGACAGCTGCAGCCCTGCTTCACCACTTGTGAAGCTTCCCCCCTGCAGGTGGGGACCAGGGGCTTGAACCTGGGCCCTTGCACATTGTGACAGGTGCACTCAACCAGGTACACCACCACCCAGCCCCCTATGTTGGGGCCAGGACATGTGTTGGGGTGGATGGAACCTGGGGACTGATGTCTGCAGAATATACTCTGTCCACTGGGTCACTTGAGCTTCTTCTCTGAATCCTTCCTTGACTTTGTATCTCAGAGACAGTTCCTGCACATTAAGAGACAACTGCACATTAAAAGAATACTCATTCTGCTAGCCTCTATCACCTTTTTTCCCTATGGATTTGCATAAAGTGAGACTATGTATTCACCATACAAATGAAAATCTCAACTGGGCAAGTAGCATAGTGGTGATGCAAGAAGATTTTCATGCCTGAGGCATCAAAGGTCCCAGGTTCAAGTCCCTACCATCAAGCACTACCATCAGCCAGAGCTGAGCAGGGCTCTAGTATTTTATTTTATTTTTATTTTATTAGAGACAGAAACTGAGGGGGGAGATAGAAAAGAAGAGAGACAGAGAGACACCTGCAGCCCTGCTTCACTGCTCATGATGCTTTCCCCCTTCAGGTGGGGACCAAGGGCTTGACCCCGAGTCCTTATACACTGTAATGTGTGCACTCAACCTGCTGCACCACCACCTGGCCTAGGGCTCTGGTCAAAAAAACAAATAAACAAAACTCACTTATAGTTCATCTACTAATCCCTGCCTCCCTTCCACCTCTGAGGTTTGAGGTTCTGTTTATTCCCCTCTGTATTTCAGATCATCAGATTGTTCCTTTTCTTTACACACACACACACACACACACACACACACACACACACACACACACACACACTTTTTTTAAACCAGAACCCTGCTCAGCCCTAGCTTATGGTGGTGCGGGGGACTGAAACCTGGGACTCTGAAGCCTCAAGCATGAGAGTCCGTTTGCATAAACACTATGCTGTCTACCCCCACCCTCTAATGAATCTTTCATTCTCACCTCCAAGATTTCCATCTTTTTTTTTTCAATTAAGATATAACTGACATAATCTTTCACAGCTACTATAGTCGTTGGTATTTTTAAAATGTATCTTGGGAGTCTGGCGGTAGCGCACTGGGTTAAGCGCACGAGGTGCAAAGCGCAAGGACTGGTGTAAGGCTCAGTTCGAGCCCTCGATCCTCACCTGCAGGGGTGTCGCTTCACAGGTGGTGAAGCAGGTCTTCAGGTGTCTATCTTTCTCTCCCCCTCTCTGTCTTCCCCTCCTCTCTCCATTTCTCTCTGTCCTATCTAACAATGACGACATCAATAACAACAACAATAATAACTACAATAAAAAACAAGGGCAACAAAAGGGTTTTCCATAAATAAATAAATAAACAAACTTAAAATATATCTTATTTGTTTTAGTTTAGAGAGAGAGAGAGAGATACAGAGGAAAAGAGGCAGAGACACCAGCACCCTGCTCATTTCTGGCCGATGATGGTGCTAGGACTTGAACCTAGGACCCTGGAGCCTCAGGCAGGAGACTCTGTTTGCAGAACCATTATGCTGTCCCCATCCCCCCAGTCCAGTTCTGTATTCTGTTAGGCTGTTAACCCCTTACCAGCTCTTCTCCTATTTTCAGCCCTTTTATTTTGGTAGCTTTTGATATAGTTCTGTTTGCTTCAATTTGCTTTGGTTGCCTTTGATACTTGTGTCAAATCCAAGGAAAAAAAGATCAATAATGACAGCTTCCTATGTTTTCCCCCAGGAGTATATGACTTTCAGATCTTACTGACTGTGAAAAGAGAGAGAGAGAGAGAGAGAGAGAGAGAGAAGAGAGAAAGAGAGAGAGAATGCCAAGCAGTGGCACACTTGGTTGGGTGCTCATATTACAGTGCACAAGGACCCAGATTCAAGCCCCTGGCCCCCGTCTGCAGGGGGAAAGCTTTACAAGTGGTGAAGCAGGGCTGCAGGTGTCTCTATGTCTCTCGTCCTCTCTATCTCCCCCTTCCTCTCAATTTCTCTATCCCTATCCAATAATAAAAATAAATAAATATATTTTTAAGAAATAAAAAAATAAAAGGAATCTCTGACACTTTGAAGATCTTTAGAGGTCTCTATTTGAGACATCACTGTCATTTTTGTTGTTTTTTTAATTTTTGAGTTGAGATCTAAAAAGAGAGAGAGGCTTTGTTTACTTACGTACTATAATGAGAGAACTCATCATTCTTTTCTGTAGACTTTTGATCCAGGGACTCAGACTTAAGAGAAATTAAGCTAAAGGGGGCTGGGCAGCGGTGCACCTGGTTGAGGACACACATTCACAAGTAATACGCTGCTCCCCACCCACAGGGGAGAAGCTTCATGAGCGGTGAAGCAGGGTTGCATGTGTCTTTCTTTCTCTTGCCCTTTCTATCTCCCCATCTCCTCTTAATTTCTCTTGTCTTGTCAGATACAATAGAAAGGAGGTGGGCTGGGTAAGGAGAGAGTGGAGTTCCTTGTGCAGGCATGGGCCTTCTTTCCACCACAGTGTGAGCTGTAACAATTATCATTATCTCCTGTGAGCCTTCATTTTAATTTCTAAAAAATACATTTATTTATTTATTATTGCATATATAGAGAGAACTTGAGAGAGGAGGGATAGAGGAAGAGAGACACCTCTATTCTAGAGGAAGAGAGACAGAGAGACATCTGAAGCCTTATGATCAGGGGCTTGAACCCAGGTCCTTGAGCACTGTAAAGTGTGCGTTTAACCAGGTGCACCACTGCCTGACCCCTATGTTTTTTTTTAGATAAAGGCAAAGAGTGAAAGAGACCATAGCACTCAAGCTTCCTCAGTGCAGTGGAGGCTGGGCTCAAACCTGGTTTGTGCATGTGGCAAAGCAGTGCACAATCCTCGCTAAGTATTCTGACAAGCCAGCCCTGTGATCACTGCTGCCCATGGTGCCCAGGTCTTTGCTAGAGACATTGTGAATTGTCCTCAGAATCAGCTGGAAATCACTGTTTTTCTGTGGATGTGTGGATGTACTAACCTGGCTTGAGGTAAAAACAAAACAAACAAACAAAAAAAACTGCACTGGGACTTCCAGGAGGGGTGGCCATGGAGTAACAGGGAACAGAACCCATCTCCCCAAGACAATAAATACCTACTACTATTGAGCTTAACAAAACTAACTACAACTGAGACACCACAGAAGCACCACAGCCTCAGCCATCAAGTTGCAGATGCTACCATCCTGACTTCCCTAGGCAGACGACCTCCCAATATGTCCTGGAACCTTGCCTCCCCAGAGCCCTGGCCCACTAGGGAAAGACAGAAACAGGCTGGGGGTGTGGATCCACCTGCCAACACCCATGTCCAGTGGAGAAGCAATTACAGAAGCCAGAACTCCCACGTTCTGCTCCCCATAAAGATCTTTGGTCTCTACTCCCAGAGGGATAAAGAATAGGGAAGCTGTAGTCCGGGAGGTGGCGCAGTGGATAAAGCAATGGACTTTCAACCATGAGGTGCTGAGTTCGATCCCCAGCAGCACATGTACCAGAGTGATGTCTAGTTCTTTCCTCATATCTTTCTCATGGATAAATAAATAAATAATATATAAAAGGATAGGGAAGCTTCCAATGGAGGAAATGGGAACTCTGGTGGTGGGAACTGTGTGGAATTGTGCCCCCATTACCCTACAATCTTGTCAGTCATTATTAAATAACTAATAAAAAATGGGGGGATCTACACTGCAAACCTCCCAACTGTTAAGGACAGGGACCTGAGTCAGGAGCTGCATCAGCCACCAAGGACGCACAGAGCATAGCTGAGCCAGGAGCCCTGGCTCTGGGTCCCAGGAGACGAGGGACAGATCCCACTGGGTATCAGTGGTGACTTCCTTTGCACACACATAGCATATCATAGCTCTGTTCCAACCCAATCCTCTGGCCCGGGCTCTAGAGCAACATGAGAACTATTCTGGGTCCAAGTCCCTCCCTTGGTGTAGTTCTTTCATCAATGCCACTAAAAGTCCAAAATTGTCTACTTTTTAATTTTAATTTTTTTCTTCCCAGGGTTATCGTTGGGGTTCGGTGCCTGCACTACGAATCCACTGCTCCTGAAGGCCATTTCTTCCATTTTGTTGCCGTTGTTGTTATTGTTGTTGTTGGATAGGACAGAGAGAAATCAAGAGAGGAGAGGAAGACAGAGAGGGGAGAGAAAGATAGACACCTGCAGACCTGCTTCACCACTTGTGAAGTGACCTCCCTGTAGGTGGGGAGCCGGGGGCTTGAACCGGGATCCTTGCTTTGGTCTTTGCACTTAGCACCATGTGCGTTTAACCCGCTGCACTGCCTCCCAGCCTCCCCTTCTACTAATTTTTAAAAAATATTTTGATTATCAAAACTAAGAAGTTAACACTTCAAATATTAACGATCATGAACTTTATTTTGATATCACCAGTTTTTTTCTTCCATTTTTATTTATTTCCTCTTTGTTGTTCTTGTTGTTTTTATAGTTGTTGTAGTTATTATTGATGTTGTCTTTGTTGGATAGGACAGAGAGAAAGGGGAAGATAGAGAAAGGAGAGAGGAGGGGAAGATAGAGGGGGGAAAGAAAGATAGACACCTGCAGACCTGCTTCACTGCCTGTGAAGTGACACCCTGCAGGTGGGGAGCCGGGGACTCGAACCGGATCCTTATGCTGATCCTTGCACTTTGTACCACCTGTGCTTAACCCACTGCATTACTGCCCGACTCTCTTTTTCTTCCATTTTTATTGGATGTGTTCAATGGAAAGCAACTGACACATGAGTAGAGTCATTTCCTTGTGATAGGTGTCTACAGAACACTGTCATTTCTGGGGGTCAGGCAGTAGCACAGCGGGTTAAGCGCACATGGCGCAAAGTGCAAGGACCTGAGTAGGGATCTTGGTTGGAGCCCCCGGCTCCCCACCTGCGGGGGTGGGGGGTTACTTCTCAAGCATTGAAGCAGGTCTGCAGGTGTCTATCTTCCCCGCCCCCATCTTCCCCTCCTCTCTCCATTTCTCTCTGTCCTATCCACAACAATGGTATCAATAACAACAATAATAACCACAACAATAAAACAACCAGGGCAACAAAAGGGGGAGAGAAAAAGCCTCCAGGAGCAGTGGAATAGTAGTGCAGGCACTGAGCCCTAGCAATATCCTTGGAGGCAAAACAAAATTGGGTCCATTTAAAACCATTATGCACCAAGACCCCAGCCCCTAACCACCTCCACCACCAGCTCCCTCTGTCCTCTCCTTCCTTTGCTTTACTGCAATCATTCTTTGATGACCAGGGCACTGCAGAGCTCTGGCTTATGGTGATGTTGGGGGTTGAGCCTGGGGCCTCAGAGCCTCAGGCATGAGAGTCTACAGTGCACACCTCTGTGCTATCTCCACCGCCCTCTTTCTGCTATATCCAGTTCACAGTGACCCAAACAAGTTCTCCTCTAATATTATCCTTTCTTCCCAAGCAGTGACATTCTGACAATGGCTCAATCATTGGAGGCAGATTCCTGGCGCCGGCTTGTGGGTCCCGTTGGTGGGAAGTGGGTGGTGGAATGGGCGCCTGGTGGCGGCACACTGGAGAGATTGCTCACATTACAGTGCTCAGGGACCCCGGCTCAAGCCCCTGCTCCCCACCTGCAAGGGGATTCTTCACAAACAGTAAAGGAGGGCTGCAGCTGTCTCTCTCCCTCTTAAAAAAATTTTTTTTAAACTTTTGAATTCTTAAAAAAATTTTTTTGGTATTATCTTTATTTATTTGATAGAGATAGCCAGAAATGGGGAGGAAAGGGGGGGATAGAGACGCCTGCAGCCCTGCTTCACCACTTGCAAAGCTTTCCCCCTGCAGGTGGGGACTGGGGGCCCGAACTCAGGTCCTTGAGCATTGTAACATGTGCACTCAACCAGGTATGCCACCACCCAGCCCCCAAAATTTGTTTTAAATTATATTTATTTACTGGATAGAGTCAGCCAGAAATCGAGAGGGGTGGGGAAGACAGGGAGAGAGACAGAGAGACACCTGAAGTCCTCCTTCACTCTTAAAAAGGCTTTCCCCCTGCGGGTGGGGACCGAGGGCTTGAACCCGGGTCCTTGCACATTGTAACATGCACTCAGTCAAGTGCATCATCACCCAGCTCCCTTTCTATCTCCCCGTCCCCTCTTAATTTCTCTCTGTCCTATCAAAATAAGTAAATAATTTAAATAAGAAAGAGAGAGAGAAAGGCAAATAAATGGGGAAAGAAAGGAAAAGAGAGGAGGCCTTTTGTTTCAGCTTGGCCTGACTCCTCCACTGTTATCTTAGGGAGAGGCAGGATGGCCCAGTGGTGAGAGCAGAGGACCCTGGAAAGCAGGCGCAGCCAGGCTAGCAGATGCGGCTCCGGGCCTCCGAGCCCCACCGCGGCGGCGCCCCGGGGAGCCCCTGAAGTCCGGCTGCCTTCCGCGGATCCGGCGCCGGGCTTTCCCGGCGCTGAGCCCTCCTCTCCGGGCCGGCCCGGCCTACAATCCAGTCCTGGTTTCCCCGCCGCCGCCACCGCCCCCGCCGCGCCCCCACCCCCCGCCCATCGCCGCGCTCGCCCGGCCGCCCGCCGCGCCCGGGCTCGGCCGGCTTCCCAGTGGGCACCCGGCGGCGGCCCCCGACCATGCGCCCCGCGCCCGGGCCCCCGCGCCCGCGCTCGTCGCCCGCCGCCTTCCCGCCGCCCGGCCGGCTGCAGCCCCGCTTCTTGCGGGGGGCGCTCTCCCGCGGCCGGCGCGGCTCCGGCGACAGCGACAGCGGCGGCAGCTCCAGCCGGGGGGCCAGCACGGGCGCCGAGCGCGAGGACGACGACGAGAGCCCGAGCCTCCGCAAGCCGCTGGTGCCCCCCGCCGCCGCCGCGCCCCCCGCGCCCCTCGCGCCCCCGCGCGCCCCCGCCGCCTCGCCCCCCGTGGGGGCCCCCGCCGCGCCCGCCTCCCCCCGCGGCATGACGGCCACCGAGCTGGGCACTGGGGGCGCCGTCGGGGGGCGCCCGGCCGGGAGCCGCGGCTGCGGCTGCTGCGGGGGGCGCGGGCGGGGGGCGCGCGGGGGCGGCGGCGGCCGGGGCTTCCAGGCGCTGTCGGTGGCGCTGCTGCTGGCGCAGGGCGGCCTACTGGACCTCTACCTCATCGCCGTCACCGACCTGTACTGGTGCTCCTGGGTGGCCACCGACCTGGTGGTAGTGGCAGGCTGGGCCATCTTCTTCGCCAAGAACAGCCGCGGCCGTCGGGGCGCCCCGCACCCGCACGCGCACCCGCACCCGGTGGCCAAGGCGCGCGGGGGGCGTGCGGGGGGCGCGGGGACCGCGGGGGCGCCGGGCGGCGACTTCGCCTTCGCCTACCTGGCCTGGCTCATCTACTCCATCGCCTTCACGCCCAAGGTGGTGCTGATCCTGGGCACGTCCATCCTGGACCTCATCGAGCTGCGCGCCCCGCTGGGCACCACCGGCTTCCGCCTGACGCTGGCGCTGTCCGTGCCGCTGCTCTACAGCCTGGTGCGCGCCATCGGCGAGCCCCCCGCGCCGCTCGCCACCCCCGCCGGGCCCCTGCTGTTGCAGCCCCAGCAGCACCGCGCCGCCGGCTGCTTCCTGGGCACCTGCCTGGACCTGCTCGACAGCTTCACGCTGGTGGAGCTGACCCTGGACGGCCGCGCGCCGCTGCCCGCGCACCTGCGCTACCTGCTGCTGGCCGTGTACTTCCTGGCGCTCGCCTCGCCCGTGCTCTGGCTCTACGAGCTCAACGCCACCGCCGACCCGGCCTCCGGGGGGCCCCCTGCGCCTGCGCCCCGCGGCTGCAGCCGCCTCCTGCGCCTGCTGGCCGGCTGCCTGGTGGACGTGCCGCTGCTGGCGCTGCGCGGCCTGCTGGTGGTCAGCCACCGCCAGCCGCCGTCCATCTTCATGCTCAAGAACCTCTTCTTCCTCGCCGGCCGCGGCCTGGAGGCCCTGGAGGGCTGCTGGGATTCGGGGGGCCGGGGCTCCCCCAGCCGGGTCCCTCGAGGAGGCTACGGCACCGCGCCCTCCGCCCCGACGCCGGGGGGCGTGCAGTTGGGCCCAGGCCCCGAGGGCGAGGGGGGCGCGCATGGCTACGTGAACACGCTGGCGGTGGCCCCACACAGCTGAAGGCCTCTGAGTCTGTCGCCCTGCGTGGGGCTGGGGGCCGGTGGCTGGGGGCGGGGGTCAGCCTGGAGCTCTGCGTGGAGACTGGAGGGAGCCTGGCAGCTCCTGGGGAGGGAGGGAGCCCCCTCCCCTCCCCTCTCCTCTCCCTTGTCCCTGCCCTGCCCTGCCCAGGCCTCAGCCTCTGCCCCCTGTCTCACACCCTCCCTATGCACTGGCACGGAGGCGCCCCGGCCCTGGGCACCTGCTTTCTGTAGAGGGCTAGCTAGCTTCTCTGAGTGCCAGCTGTGGCCCGAGGCCATGGCCAGAAGCCACTGCCCCCCCTCAGTCATGTCTGTGGGAGTTACTCCACATGGTGGGTGGAGAGCCTGTGTGTGTCTGCTTTCTCTTACTGCCCCTGGCGCCCTGGCAATCGGGAGCCCTTGAGAGACACTCTTCTATCCCCCATCTCACACCACCGCACGAGGCACCCCTGTTCCTGCCTGATGTGTGGCACAAACACCCACGCAGCCAGACTCAGGATGAAGCAGGCCCAGGTGGTCTCCCTCTTCCCTGCTCCTCTCTGGGAAGGAGTTGGGGGCCACCTTCCAAGGACCAGGCTGCACCCCCCCTCCCCATGAGTGGACTTTGCTACCTCCGTGCTTTCACCCTGTCAACCTGTACTGATGCTGCTGACAAAACAGAACAAACAAAACAAAGGAATCAAGAATCAGGACAAAGACTCAGGCGTCTATTCAAGCAGCTGCTGCACAGAGCTGGGGTTGGAGCCTGAGGCCTCACAGGGCATGTCAGGTCCTAGCCATTGGCAGCCCTGCCCACACCCCACCCCCAGTCCCTGGACTCAGGGCAACTGCTGTGCTAGAACTCCTGGACAGATGTGATACCTTGAGCCTGAGGGAGCCCAGTGTTTGTCTATCTGTCCTCAGTGCAGAGAAGGTTGTGAGGGGCCTGCTTTCTGCTCTGGTTAAGAAGATGCAGCTGCCTGGAGCTGGGTGGGTCCAACCCCACCCCACCCACTCTCTCTGCTATTTCCCTTTGTTGCATTGGTTTGTTTATTTATTTATTGTGCATGCCTGATTCCATGGCTCCTGGGCCAATTTTTCATTCATTCATTCATTCATTCAATTTTATTTTCCTCAGATAGAGGCAGAGAGGAAGGTGCAGTGCCACAGCACTCTCCTGGGGGTGTCAGGGCTTGAACCTGGAACTTGATGTCCGGTGAGGCACGAGACTTCTCTCTTGAGGCTGGTGACAAGGGCCATCAGGGCTTGCCTATTTCTAGTCTGGATGTGGGCCACCACCCTTGGGGTCTTGGAGGCAGGGTTGATTTGCAGGGGGCCACCGAGGGTGCGAGGTATTTGAGAACTAGGCTGGGTTAAACAACCCCTAATCTCTGGTCCTTACTCTACTGGGTTAATTGCTCAGACTGTACAGCTTAGCTGATCTCTCTCTCTGCCCCTCTCCTCCACCCCACTGACTCTCTGAGTCCCATTCACTCACAGTTCAGAGGAGGTGTGTGTGTGCGCGCGCACACGAAGTTCCTTTGTTCCCATGTTCTCTGCTACCTAATCTCAGCCGCTCTGCTTTAAAAGGGTCTTTGCCTCTGAGCCACAGTCGGCCTGGCTGGCCTTCTCCCTGTTGAGCAGCTAAGATCCCAGTACTTCTGTATTTTCTGGGCTGAGAGGGTGTTGTGATGGGTTATACTGAGCTGCCACTCTCCCAGGGACAGGGACTGGTGACAACCAGATCAGTCCAGGCAGAGCTAGACCTGGGCAGACCCTGCACTCCCTTTTTCCTCCTCCTCCTTCTTTTTCATTATCTTTATTTATTTATTGGATACAGACAACTATAAATTGAGAGGGAAGGGGGAGGTAGAGAAAGACAGAGACACCTGCAGCCCTCCTTCACCATTTGTGAAGCTTTCCTACTGCAGGTGGGGACCAGGGGCTCAAACCTGGATCCTTGTGCTCTGTAAAGTGCGCTCAACCAGGTGTGCCACCACCTGGCTCCTCCCCCACTCCTTCTAACACTTGTTTAGAGGACTCTGCACAGGACCCACAGAGATGCATTCCTCTTGGATTTGGGGAGCATCCACACAGAAGTTCCTGGGGTCTGGTAACTGGGAATCACTATCTCCATGAACCTCTGTTCAAATTCTGTCTGTCTGAACAGCTGAGCAAGGAAGACCTAGAATGGGAGCTTCTTGTCTGAATCAATGAAGCTGTCAGAGCTGTGCTGTCCTGAGGACCCTTGGGGTGCCCTTGTGCCCAGCCCAGGGGTTTTAGGGAACAGAGCTGGGTTGGGGGGGACTGGAGTTCGCTGGCAGCAAGAGCTTGTGAGGAAGCAAGAAACGCCTTGCTAGGATTTATCACATTTTCTTCCCTCTTCTCTTTTTTAAAAATAAAACTAGACTCTGTTCTGGAAAAAAAAAAAAAAAAACTTGAGACTTGTGACAAGCTTCCTGTGTGGTGTGTCTTCAGATCTTTCCTGTCCTGATTTCTTTGCAAATTCCTAAATGTCATGGTGTCACTTGCTGTCACCTTGCAGAACTGTGTGAACCTGGCCAGGGCCACCGTTGGCTGGTCCCCTCCAGGCTCCTTGCCTTTGACCTTGACCTGATGGTGGCTGGCTGGGCAGAGCTCATTCACATTGGTTCTCAGAGAAATCCCCTAGCCATCAGGGGGCTCCTGCTCCATGTTTCTCTGGAAATAACTGACTAGAAAAGGGGAAAGACAAATTCATTTTTTCTTTTCTTTTCTTTTTATTTTTTTCCCCCTTTTTGCTTTCAGGGTTATCGCTGGGACTCATTGCCTGCACTACCAATCCACTGCTCCTGGAAGCCATTTTTTCCCATTTTGTTATTCTTGTTGTTGTTATTGTTGCATTGATGTTGTTGTTTGATAGGACAGAGAGAAATGGAGAGAGGAGGGGAAGACAGAAAGGGGGAGGGAAAGACACCTGCAGACCTGCTTCACTGCCAGTGAAGTGACCCCCCTGCAAGTGGGGAGCCGGGGCTCGAACAAGGATCCTTACGCAGCTCCTTGTGCTTTATGCCATGTGCACTTAACTCGCTGTGCTACCACCTGACCCTCCATTTTTTTTCATTTAATTTTTTAATTATTTTTATTTATTGGATAGAGACAGCCAGAAATTGAGAGGGTAGGAGAGATAGAGAGGGAGAAAGAGAGACCTGCAGCCCTGCTTCACCACTTGGCAAAGCTTTCCCCCTGCAGGTGGGGACTGGGGGCTCGAACCCGGGTCCATGAGCACTGTAACATGTGCTCAACCAGGTGTGCCACCACCCAGCCCCTTTTTTTCTTTTCTTTTTTGCCTTCTTTTTTGTCACTGTGCTTGGTACCTACACTACAAATCCACTGGTCCTGCAGCCATTTTTTTTTTATAGGACACAGAGAAATTGAGAGAGAAGGGGAAGAGAGAAAGAGACACTTGCAGATTTGTTTCACCACTTGTGAAGCGACCCCCCTGCAAATGGAGAGCTGGGGGCTTGAACTGGGATCTTTGCACAGGTCCTTGGGCTTTGTAATATGCATGCTTAACTTGGTGCACCACTGCCCTGCCCCCAACACATTTATTTTTCCATTCTCTGCCCTCCAGAGCCACTCTTGCTCAAGGCAGAAGAATGGAACCTTAAGTATGAATTAGAAGATTGGCACAAAGCTCAAGGACCGCCTTATGGATCCCGGTTCAAGCCTCCCGGCTCCCCACCTGCAGGGAAGTCACTTCACAAATGGTGAAGCAGGTCTGCAGGTGTCTGTCTTTTTCTCCCCGTCTTCCCTTCTTCTCTCGATTTCTCTCTGTCCTATCCAACAATGACGACATCCATAACAACAATAATAAATGCAACAATAATAAAAAAAATCAAGGCCATTCATTCAGATACAGTGGAGGCTGCACAGTCAAAGAACTCAAGGGCCCAGGTTCAAGCCCCGACTCCCCACCTGTAGGGGGAAGCTTCACAAGCAGTGAAGCAGGGCTGCAGGTGTCTCTCTGTCTCTTTCTCTGTCTCCCACTCCCCTCTCAATTTCTCTCTGTCCTATCAAATAAGATGGGGGGGATGGCCTGTGGGAGAAGCCAATTTATAATGTTAGCACTGAGCCATAAAAATAACCATGGTAGCAATAAAATAAAATAAAACAACAAAAGCCATAGGTTGACAAAATATCTTGGGCAGTGCAGTGCTTTGCCATGTGTGCGACCCAGGTTTGAACCTGGCCCTCTCTGAATTGAAGGAAGCTTTGGCCCTGTGTCCCTTTCTCTCTGTTGCTAGAGAGAGACCACGTGGTCTTCCTCTAACACCACATGGAACACCACAGCACTGGGGGTGGTTTGGGTGCTGTGCTGTCTCTGCTGCCTCAGACTCTGGGAAGAGCTGCCAGCTGTGCGGTATGCATTCTAGGACAGATACACCCAGCTCTCCTCACATGCTCTTACACCCCAGCACAAGGCACTGTCGGGGTGTCCCCACTAGGGGACAGAAGAGCTTGGTGCTTGGCAGTGGCACACCTGGTTAAATGCACACATTACAGTGCACAAGTACCCGGGTTCAAGCCCCTGGTCTCTACCTGAGGGGGGGGTCTCATTAGTGGTGGAACAGTGCTGCAGATGTCTCTTTCTTTCTCCCTTCTCTCTTTTTTACTTTTTGCCTTCAGGGTTATCACTGGGGCTCAGTGCCGGTGCTACAAATTCACCGCTCCTGGTGGTCTGTCTGTTTTTCCTTCTTTTTTCCCCTAATATTTATTAGGTAAGACAGAGAGAAATTGAGAGAGAAGGGGGAAATAGAGAGAGGGAGAGAAAGATAAGACACCAGACACCTGTAGACCTGCTTCACCACTTGTGAAGTGACCCCTGCAGACAGGGAGAGAGTTTAAACTCTGGTCCTTGTGCTTGGTAACATGTGCACTTAACTGGGTGCATCACCTGGCCTGTTTCTTCCTTTTTTATCTCCTCCCTCCTCTCCTCCCCTCTCAATTCCTCTGGGCGAGTTGGGCCCTGCCTCTTTCCAGCTGTCTGGGCATTCCTGACCTCCGGGGGCTGCTGCCACATGGCCCTTGTCCTCAAGACAGTTCCAGTCTGAAGGGGCACCAAATCTGCCTATGAGACAGTTCCAGGACAAGTGAAGAGCCCTGCCTTCAGGGCTTCCTGAGTCCAGCTGTGCAGTAAGATGAAGACTGTCAGGGCAGGTGAAACAGCTCACTGGGGCAGTGAGTGGCTTTGCCTTTGAAGTCCAGCACCCCACCACATTGAAGAAAGCTTTAGTCCTGTGGTTCCCTGAAAAAGTCATCCTGGAGCAATGAAGTCCTAGTGATGACCACTTGGAGTTTCATCATGCCCACATCTCTCACAGAAACTAGCTGGCTCTCAGGTTTGGGGGAGGGAAGGTCACACTGACAGCACATTTGGCGTCCATTGGGACTGCTTCCTAGTTCCCAGAGGGACACCTGGCCTGGCCCATGTGTGAGAAGGGTGAAGGGGGCTCCCCCAGGGGCCTTGATGTCACTCACGTGGTCTGTCACCACCCCCAAATCAATCACTGCAGGGAGAAGGCACAAACCCTGCATCCCTCAGCCCTCTCTTGCCCGCTCCCTTGCTGCTGTGAGCCAGGCATGGACACAAGCACACAGGGTGCACTGAGGTTGTAGTGGCCTTGTGGCCACTAAGCCAAATCCCTAGGCCAAGTGCAGACTGAGGGGGACATGTAAGTCAGGATGAGTTGACTTCTCAGATAAGTAAGTATGCTTACCTTTTTTTCCTTTATTGTGGGATTCATGGTTTACAGTCAACAGTAAAATACAGTAGTTGGTCCATGTGTCACATTTTTCCACATCACACTGTAAACCCCCCCCCCCCCACTGCCAGGTCCTCCTCAGCCATCCTGTTTCAGGACCTGAACACCATCCCCCCAAACACACACACACCAGAGTCCTTTACACCAGCTCCAGTCCAAGTTCTGCTGTGTGTTCCCTTCCTGTTCTTATTTTTCAACTTCTGTCTAGGAGTGGGATCATCCCATATTCATCCTTTTTCTGCCTGGTTTCCCTTCACAGGACTCTTTTAAGCTCCAAGATGAGGTGAAGAAGGTGAATTCATCCTTTTTAATAGCAGAGTAGTATTCTACTGTGTACCTAGACCACAGCTTTCTCAGCCACTCATCTGCTGTTGGACACCTGGGTTGCTTCTAGGTTTTGGCTATTACAAATTGTGCTGCTGTGAACACAAGTGTACACAGATCTTTTTGCATTTTTTAATTGACTTTATTCCTGGAGAGAGGATGAGGCTGAGAGGCCAGAGTAACACCCTAGCACATGTTGACAACACTGCTCTGACCTGGGGCTTCACCCATAGGAAGGAGCCCTGCGTGATGCTGTTAGCTCTCCCAGCTTCGTCTTCGTAGCCTGGGCGATGGTAAGTCGACACCTCCTCCCTCCACACCTCCACACTTGCTTCCTGGCCTGCTTCAGCCAGCCCCCACCCCCTGGGGCCGAGGGAATTGTGTTCCTCCCAGCTCCACCCTGGCCAGTTGCTCTCCCACCAGACCTCTTGCCACCATTACACCTGACAGAGCACTTGCTCTCTCAGCTACTGCTCCCTGGTGGCCAAAGGCCATCACGGCGCCAGTTCCTGCAGTATGGGGTGCTCTGGCGGACAGCAGGAGACAAACGACCGACCGAATAAGTGACTGAAGGAGACTGGAGGACACTCTTGTGCCCATCTCCTGGGAATGGACTGTGGGCTCTTGCAGGGCTGGAAAACGAGCAGACAAGGTCAGCGAAATAGCTCACTTGGATAGTGGGCAGCTTTGCTGTGTGTGTGACTCTGTCTCTATCTGAAAAAAGTCATTCCAGAGCAGCAGAGCTCTGGTGATAACAAGAAATAAAGGAACAAATCAAGAAAAATCAAAGGATCTGGGAGCTTGGAAAGAGCTCACTTGGTCGAGTTCACTCACCTTCATGTGCAAAGCCCTGGTTTAAGCCCCAGCACCACATGGGAGCACCGTGGCTGGGACAGGGGAAGCTCTGTGGATGGTTAAGTGCTGCTGTGGTGTCTCTTCCTCTCTCCTCATTCTCTAGAAAAAGAAAAAAAGGCCAGAGAGGATACTCAACTATATCATGCATGAGGCATGTGCAAACACACATACACAAGGGAGAGGGAGAGAGGGGGAGAGAGAGAGAGAGAGAGAGAGAGAGAGAATAAAATAAAAAGAAAAGGAATGAAAGAAAGGGAGATGGAAAGGTACTTGCCCAGGCTCAGAAGCGACTATCTAGAAGGTGCACCCTCACACCTGGACATAGGCATCTGAAGACCCACAGGTGTGACTGTGGGCTCACACACCTCCCTGAGGCTCACACACTCGGGGCTAGTAGGGGGGTGCCGGGCAGCCAGCCCCCCTGATTCTGTGCTGCCCCAGCCTGAGGGCTGTTGGAGCCCCTGGAACAAGAGCTGCTGCTGGAGGCACCTCAGCTTCTCTAGGTCTTGGGGGGACAGTGGCTGGGCCTGCGGGCTTGGATCCTCCTCCTCCTCTGTGTCCAGCTGTCCGTCGGGGGGCAGTGGGGAGCTCCTGGAGATATAGCCCTGGTCTGACTGCTCCTCTTCACTGGGCAGACGGGGGTCCTTGAGGGCACCCCCAGGTTTCTCCCACCCACCCTGCAGACTCTGCTGGAAGAGAGAGAGCATCAGGCCCTCCAGCTCCAGTAGAGGCTCTGGGGGTGCTGCTGGCATGGGGGTGCTGCTGGGAGGTGGAACTTCCGAGGCCTGGGCAGGGTGGTGAAGAAGGATGCTGTTCCGCCGGGGGCCTTGGGGCAGTGGGCAGGCTTCACTAGGGTCCAGTGGGGTCAGCCGGCTGGCCACACCTCCCTCTGCAGCCGCAGGGATGGGCTCCATGGCCTGGGCTGGGGCCACCACGTCAGCAGGGAGCACCGTGGTCTGTAGAGTCCCGGTTACCTGGGGCCCCAGGGGATGAAGTTCCAGCCTGGACAGGCCCCTCGTGTCCTCAGTGGCCAGCAGGTCCAGCAGGAGGCAGCTGTGGGAAGCAGCCTCTTGCATCAGGGGCTCCTGTCGTAGGATGCCGCCCTGCAGGCACAGCAGCGGCTCCACCAGTCCGCCTGCCACCTCTTCCTCCTCTTCCCGCTCCTCCTCCAGGGTCCAGACATCCGGCCGGGCAGACAGCAGGTTCTCCCGCTCAAACCAGTCTGGGTACCGGGCCTGCCAGGCCCGGAAGCGTTGCAGGGCCTGGTGGAGCTGCCAGCCGGCAGGGCTCTGCAGGTAGCCGTTGGGGCTGAGCGCCCCCACGCGGTGCATGCGGCCAGGCGCGAACATCTCCAAGTCCTGGATGCGGAAGTACAGCTCCTCCAGGCGGCCTGGCAGCGAGTATTGGGGCGCAGCGCGGAATAGCTCTGGCACGTCGGCCTCACAGCTCACGCCCCCGAAGTAGCACACGATGTAGGCGCCGAAGCAGGCGGGCCGTCGGAAGTCAGGCAGGATGAGGTTCAGGGCAGCGGTGAACAGGTCCCCGGCTGGGCGCGCGTGGTCACAGCGCAGGTGCACGCCCGGCCCCGCCTGGCCCAGCAGCGTGTGCCACTTGGCCAGGGTGCCCCGGGAGCACAGCACCAGCGCCTTGCAGCTGCCCTCCACCACCTCCTGCTTCTGCCGGCCCAGCCAGCGCATGGCACCAGCCTCCGAGATAGCTTGCTCCTCTAGCAGGTCCAGTGCCACCTGGGTGCTGCACACTGTCAGCAGGAACTGGGCGAACTTGAGCACCACCTCTACGTACAGCGGGTGGTCTGCTGAGTACACCAGCCACACCTTCTGGGGCTTCAGTGGAGGTGGTGACAGGCTGGACTGGTCACCTGCGGGGCAAGGGCAGACAGCTGCATGGGCTGCCCAGCTCCATAGGGACCCTTCTCCCTCCTTCCCCCAACCCAAACCATAGCCACCCCCACTTTCTCTGCCAGGCAGCCCCAGGGCAAGGGCCCCAGAGCACTGGGAAGCCTGCAGACATGCCCAAGGTCTTGGTCTGGGCTTCCCAGAGAGACTGAGCCGGAGCCTCCTGGCAAGAAACTCTCTTGGGCCAGAAAGTGGTGCACTGGCTGTAATGCTGGCCTCAAAGGAATGAGGCCCTGGGCTCGATCCCTAGCACTGAAGGTGCCAGAGTGAAGCTCTGATGTACCTCCCTCGTTAACAAATAAATGAGTAGTATTGCACCGAAATAAAGGCCTCTGGAGTGGGCAGTGTTCAGGTTCTGGGACAAGATGCTGGAGGAGGACCTGGGGGGGAAGGTTAGAGTGTGATGTGGAAAACTGAGAAATGTCACACATGGACCAAGACTGTATTTTACCGTCAAATTTAGACCACAAATCTCCCAATAAAGGGAAAAAATGTAAAATAAATAAATAAAATGGAGATTTACAAAAGCTGAGCCTCCCCCGGCTGGGTGGCAGCACACCAGGTAAAGCACACAGGCTGTCATGTGCAAGGACCAGGACATAACCCCCTGCTTCCCCCCTGTAGAGGGGCAGCTTTATAAGTGGTGGAGCCATGTAATGCTGTGGGTGTCACTCTCTGCCTCTCTTTCTCTCACCCTCTATCTTGAGGAAAGAAAAAGAAAAGAAAGACCAACAGGAATGGGAGAGCCATGCAGGTCCCAAGCCCCAGTGATAATAGAAAAAGCAGCTGAATCCCATATTGCCTGAGGGGGGTCCCTGTGGGAGGTGTTGGAGATGGGATCCCACAATATGAGGTTCTAGAAAGGACTTAGGGGCACCCCCCCTCCCCACCCAAGCCAATCATCGCATGGAAAGGACCCCCGCCAGGCCGGTCCAGGTGAACAGGAGCAAGTAACCCAGTGTGGCAGCTGAAACACTGACCTGTGAGTTTGGCATCCTCGCTGCGTTTCTCACCACGAGAGCCTGGAAGGAAACAGGCTCCATGGAGGGGCTCACAGGTTGGGCTGTGCCCCTTCCCACTCCCCACAGAGGGCACATGCCTCACCCCTGCCTTATGGTCTCCCAGAGCTGTGGGGAGTGGGGTTTCCTGCCCTTCCTAGCAGCCCAGGGTGGGCTGGTTCAGGCAGAGGGGCCAGCACAGGAAGGGGACAGTAACCAGAGTCGCTTCTCTCATGCTCCCAGTACCCCCTCCCCTGATTAGGAGCCGCTGAGGGGTAGTGATCCAACATGGAGGTGCTTGTGTCAAGGTGCTGGTAGCCATCTTGCCAATGAGCAAGCTTTTTGAGCAACAAGTGAAGCACCAACTGAACGTAGGCCCCAGCTCCACA
Source organism: Erinaceus europaeus (assembly GCF_950295315.1). Lineage (NCBI taxonomy): Eukaryota > Metazoa > Chordata > Mammalia > Eulipotyphla > Erinaceidae > Erinaceus > Erinaceus europaeus. The sequence goes on from NC_080166.1 coordinate 86,639,430, forward strand.
AACACCCAGCCTGCTTGCTGAAGTCAGATAACAAAAATGAAGAATGAAGGTTCCTGGTATCGTCTGGACCCCTTGTCAAAGCAAGGACACTTGTGACTTGAGTATCTGGTCCACGTCACTCTCCAATGGCTTTGGGGCATCTGTCCTCTCACCCCCCCTATAAAAGCCTGGGGGGTGGGAGGGGGCAGGGAGTGGTGCACCTGATTAAGTGTATGTATGACTATGCACAAAGACTGGAGTTCAAGCCCCTAGTCCCCACCTGCAGGGGGAAAGCTTCACAAGGGGTGAAGCAGGGCTACAGAGATGTCTCTGTCTCTGTCCCTCTGTCTCCTCCTGTTCTCTCTATTTCTCTGTCTCTATCCAGTAATAGATAAATACTTTTTTAAAAAAAATTATTTATTTAGTTATTCCCTTTTGTTGCCCTTGTTATTTTATTGTTGTAATTATTATTGTTATTGTTACTGATGTCATTGTTGTTGGATAGGACAGAAATGGAGAGAGGATGGGAAGACAGAGAGGGGGAGAGAAAGATACCTGCAGACCTGCTTCACCATTTGTGAAGCAACTCCCTTGCAGGTAAGGAGCTGGGGGCTCGAACCGGGATCCTTATGCTGGTCCTTTAGCTTTGCGCCACATGCACTTAACCTGCTGTGCTACCACCCAACTCCCAATAGATAAATAATTTAAAAAAGAAGTTATGGGATACACACTTCATGGAGCACTACTCTGCAGCTAAAAGATATGCTTGGGGTGAGATGGTGGTGCACCGGGTTGAATGCACATGTTATAATATGCAAGGACCCAGGTTCGAGCCCCTGGCCCCCATCTGTAGGGGGAAAGCTTCATGAGTGGTGAAACAGGGTTGCAGGTGTCTCTCTGTTTCTCTCCTTCTCTATCACCCCCTACTCTCTCAATTTCTGGCTGTCTCTATCCAATAAATAAAGATAATAAAATTAAAAAAAATAAGAACAAGATTTTTAAAAAATTGGATGCTATTGTGTCCTTTGGGACACAATGGATGGAGGTGAAGTAAGGTGGTAAAGACAACATGAGGTCTATGAGGTGGTCTCACTGATATGTAGGATCTACAGATCAGATACACATGAACTTGAAGGAAAAAAAAAAACCAAAAAACAAACCAGAAGCAAGCCAACTCTCAGCCTTGTGAGAACTCTGGTGGTTATCTCTGGATGGTTAACTTTGGTTATCTTACAATCTTGTAACATACTATTAATAACCAATTAAAGATTTTAAAAATATATTTATTTATTCCCTTTTTGTTGCCCTTGTTGTTTTATTATTGTAGTTATTATTGTTGTTATTAATGTCACTGTTGTTGGATAGGACAGAGAGAAATGGAGAGGAGGGGAAGGGAGAGAAAGATAGACACCTGCCGACCTGCTTCACCGCTTGTGAAGTGACTCCCC